>NC_046659.1:132841475-132895626 GCF_010883055.1 Belonocnema kinseyi | reverse complement strand
AGTATTCCTGCTTTCGAGCATACAACGATAATCATTCCTCTAAATTATTAAAATACATTTAAAAAGTTCTAGAAATTTTTCTAAAATATTTCAAATCCGACATCTTTGGAAATCTTTTAAAACGATTAAGAGATCATGAAAGTGTCTGCAAATCTTTTACGATACCCTAAAATAATTCAAATCCTTCTAAATCCAATTAAATTACTGGAATCGCTAAAAAATTTATGTATAATCTTTCAAAATAATTTAAAATGTTTAAAAACATTTTGAATCTTAAAAATTGTATTTAAGGTCTCAAAAATAACAGAGAATTTGAAAAAAACACTTTTCAATATTTAAAATCCTGGCATCATTTTATATTTTCTTATCTCACCAATACAATAATAACTTATGTATGCCATTTATAGCTTTTTGAAAGCTTTGGTATTTAAAATGGGATTATCATTAATTTTTTTACTTTTCACCAGCCTGTGCCTCGAGCGTGTATGTTTATGTAGTGGTAGTTTTCTCACGATCCGGAGGATAAACGATAAGTTGGTCTGAATTTTGCATTGAATTGCATTAAGAAAAAAAAAAAAGAAACCTAAACTTGATCCTGTTTGCAAATAAACAGAAAAAAATAAGAGTAACAATTACTAATTATTTCCAAAAAGAAAAAGTCATGATATATGTACTTTAATATAAATAAAATTTAATTTTGAGATACATTTTAAAGCAGTACGAACTTAATACTTCTATAATTCATTTTGCTAATATTATTTATTTTATTATTGGTTCTAGGTAAACAATAATTCATTGTTAAAATTACAGTGAAACCCTTCAATAGCCCTCCCTTCTATTGCCCTGCCGAGAGTTGGAGCCGCGCCGTAGGATGGTCAAACAGGAGCTGTCCGGGGTGCGCAGGGTCTACGGTTGTCACTCAGGCGAGCACTCAAGCGTGAACAAACAAAAGTGGAGCGGAGTATAATGAGTTACTTCCCACCCACCTTTAGCCCCAAAACCGGCGCTATAGAAGAGTTTCACTATATTAATAAAGCTTGTGAGGGTTTCCGCAAATTAAGGAGATGGGAAGAATGTGGAGAATCGAGAACTCAGTGAAGTCAATAAGGAGGAAACGATTCAAAAAACATAAAAGGTTTATTATTCAAGAATTTACAATCATGCTTTAAGAGCCGACACCTTTCAAGCCCGGGCCGGGCGGCGAAGTCAAGGTTCCGGAGCAGTTGGTAGTTGTTCAGCAAGGGCGCTGAGATCTTGTATATGATCCTGGAGGATCGCGTGGCGTCGTTATGAGTTGTGGTATCGAAAAACGAAGGGAATCCGAAGTAGTGAAAAGGTGCCAACAAGGATCGCGGGCGCAGAGCACAATGCTGGGTTCTCGGTGCCCAGGTTTTGGGTATTAGGGCTAGAAAGTGATGTTTTCTTTATTTGTAGGCCTTGGTTTCTTTGGGTCGTATCATTGTAGGGTGATTATAACTTTGGTATAACCTCCCCCCCTTTTTTGGTGTACAGTTTATTTTTTAAGAATCGCCTCCCACATTTCCAATTTCATGTTGAATGTAAAACCGTGTTCTATCTCGTTTACTTCTATTTGTATCTAGAAATCATCTTCTTATTCCTCATTGATTTGTCTTTCCTTGTCTTCAGTATTATTTTCTATTTTTCATCCCTTATTTGTTTCCGTTTCCCTTTTCTGAATGAAATTTGGATGACCTCCTTAAATTTAGCCTTTGTTTCGACCCAACCTCCTTTTATATATTTTCTTCTAGACGAATCCAAAACCATGTGATAGTACTTGGTCCGGTTTGACATTTCACCATGGTAGGTGACGTGAAGGATGTAGATTTACACAGGAACCATCCTCTCGCAATGCCGGCATTTCCACACTTTGATGTCTTTCATATTCTTCTTTCTGAAACAAATTTAAAAAATTTTATCTCTAAACAAATAAAAAATTAAACAAAAAAAAACACTTTTTAAACTTTGTCAAAGTAATTCAAATATTGTAATTTCAAATCAAAAGTTCCGAAATGAAAATGCAAAATCTATCCTAATTTTTCTGTTGTGTTGGTTTTAAAGTGAATTTTCTGTTTTTTATGTATGTAACAAACTGGGGAATGTTTTATTTTTACAATAACAGTGATTTGGTTTTATAAATTAATTATTTTTCTTGTTCTTTCACTCTTCTTCTTGTTTTTTCAGTCTTTCCTCGAACTCACTCTTCTTTTTTTCCATTTAATTTCTCTAAGCCTCTTCTTTCTTCCTCAATGTCACTATTTTTTCCTAATTTTCTCTTGAGACTAATCCTCTCTTCAGTCTCTCCAGCTCTACTAAGTGTTAAACCTTAGAGTTATGGATATTTTCTTGATGCTTAGCTCTGGCGTTTTTCATATCTCGTCCTTACATTTCAGAGATAGTCTTGGGTCCATTTTCTTGAAACTAAATGTCTTTCTGCTTTCCTTGTTTTTTGTAAATATATGTGTTTTTGCTATTTTTTTCGTTGTCAGTGGTGTAAAAGTCAAATCACTTACATGCATGCCATTGAAATAAAAATTTCGTATTCAAATCTAGTTTTTAATATTAAATTGTGTAATGTTGTTAACGTTACAGTTACCAAACGATTCACCATTCTTTTTTTTTAATTTCGTAAATTATTGGTGAAATTTTTTCGTTGATGAAAAGTGGTCTTTCGAAATTATTGTTCAACTTTTTAGCTACTCCTTCCCCTTTGTGTGATAATGTTTTAATGCTTTTAAAATTTGTTCGCCAATTTCAAAACTTATCAGCCTACCTCTGAGTTAATAATAGCTAGATTGTGTGTCATTTGCTGTATCTAAAGTTTTAATTACTTCTTCCCTAATTACTGTTAAATTTCATGCCATGATTTATTATCGTTTTCTCAATACGCTTTTATGGTCGTTTTAATTGGTGCGTTACATCTTTCAGCTGGATTTGCTTAAGTAAGGTTTTTAGAAGTCTTTGAATGTCTAATACTATATGTTGTAGTTAAGTTAATTATTGATTTATTTACGTACTCTTGGCCATGATCTGTAAACAAAATTCTAGGCATTCCCCATTGTTAAATTATACGATAGTGGAATTCTTGTTAAATTGTTGATGCTAATTTATTTTCAACTTGTATTATCTACACCCCTTAAGTAAACGTATCAACAAAAACTAAAATTTATTGATTTCATAACTTTTCTTATAAAACCTATTTAATTATTTACTTTCGGTTTTATTCTCTGGGAAATTTCGCATTCTTTTACATATTTTAATGTATTCATTTGCTACCATCAATGTATCCTTTTTCGGTTTTTTAATTTCATAATCTTACTTTTTAATTGTTTTTATACATTTTTCACTGTGTATGAGTGAGTTGCACTTGTATCAACTAACACTTTAATGTTTTTACAACTCAAATTAAAAAATCTAGGATTCCTATTCGGAAATCTTGGTTGAAATTTTCTGTTCTGTTGATTTTGATACCTAGGTCTGAATTTAATTTTTTGATTTTGATTTTGATCATAGTTTTTTTGTGATATCTATTCAGATTCTTATTTTTGATATCATTTTGGCTCAGATCATTTCGTGTATCCTTTTCATTTTTATCAATTTTACTATTATCTTTATCTAAAACGTTTAGTTATTAACCTATAATTTTAGATTTTGCTAATTCTGTTTCCCACTCTCGCCCTAAAATATATAATTCTAAAAAATTTGAAAAAGCATTTCTCAAAGTATAAACTTTATATCCAATTCTTAAATTTTCATATTTTTTTCTTAATTGCAATTCCAGGCTTGGTCGCGGTATTAATTTTTCGAAAAGGTTTTTAATCTCTGTCATGAACGCGTGAATGTTTTGATCTTTCTACTGATTACAAAATTTTATTTTGTTTTCTATAACCTCTAAGTATTTTTCGTTCAAATATGCATCTTTAAATTCTTCGTTAAATTGTTTCAAATGTTGTTTCTCTTCAAAAACCGCGTCTAAATGTTATAAATTGTCGACCGCGTCAATTTTGTACCCTCTTTTGAACTTGATTAAACTATTGAAGAAATAACTTGGACTATTTTCAGTATTATTCTTGAATTTATTGGACCAATTTGACATTATTTGAAGCGGTGTCTGAATCATTCCGAAAGGAAACGGAGTTGCTGGAATTTCTTGCGAATTATGTAATACTATCACTTCCACCCTTTCTCTATCAGTGTCTCTAATTCTATCTATTCTACCTTGCAAGTCTGTTTAAAATCATTCTTTTATTTTCATTTTATCGAATTAGTTCTCCTTAAAATTAATTACTTCTTCTGCACAATTCCAAAAGTAATTATTACTTTTTGAATACGATTTGATGTCTGATGTCAAAAGTTGGAATATGAATTTTCGCGTTGTCTTTTTTGCCTTTCTATCTCTATTCGTAGCCTTTCGCGACCTAATCTTGCTTTCTCTGTTCTTTCTCTATCTACTCTTTTTTTCTCCTTTCTAACTGTTTCTTCTCCCAGAAAACATGATTACAGTATAGATCTGTTACTGTTCCAAAACACAAAAGAACGTGTTCTAGAACAGGTTGGTAAAAGGTTACGAACATGTGAGTAACTATGTCATCCCCCCATACGCTAGAACAATTCTGCAACAGTTCTAGAATGCTGTGACAACTGATCTGTACCATTTCTAGAACAATTCTAGAACTCAATTACAAATGTCGTATAACAAATTTTTAACAGATCTAGAATTCCGTAACAACCGATCTGTAACAATTTTAGAATTTTGGTACGCTGCAGTGTAAAAATCGAGGACAATTCTATAACAGTTCTTTAACAGTTCTATAACAGTTCTATAAATGTTATTTATATAATATGGAACAGTGTTATGTGCTCCTCACAACAATAGGATATTCCGAGATATTCGATTTGACCCCATTTATGTCTCGGGTAATTCAAGGGATAACCCGTCGGAATATCCTGCGAGGCGGAAATTTGTATATCCCCATGGAACATGTTGATTCGGGATAGCGCGTACGCAGTCCCGACTAACAAAAATTATACGTCCGAGATATCCACATTAGGTATATTAGATATTAGGTATATCTTTGTTCCTAAATTGTTCTAGAACATACTTGTAACAGGGTTCCAGAACTTCGATATAACACTGTTACGGCACAGTTCTAAAATAAACTTGAAACGAATATTTTAGAGTATCTGTGATCAGTTTGTTCTAGAACAATTCCATAGCAACTGTTACAGAACAGTGCTGTCACATAGTTCGAGAACAGTTCCGTCACAATTTTGTCACAGTGCTGTAGAAAGCTGTTACCTTTTTGTTCTAAAACAGTTCTATTGCCAACTTGTAACAACTGTTATAGAACACAGTTTTTTCTTTCATCTGAAACAGTTACAGAATGTGATTGCCGGGCTCGTTCTATCCTACTTGATTCTAATCGTTCCCTGTCTCTTTCTATTCTTTCGATTTCTTTTCTCTTGTTTTCAATTTCTCTATCCATTCTACTCGTTTCTACTTTTTGATGTTCTAAACTCATTTTATTTTCGCATTCTATTTTCCAATTATCTAACATATTCTTGGTATTTGGGGACAGTATTTCAATGTGGGGCACTGTTTTGTCTGTTTGAGTTTGGGGTACTTTCTATCTGTGTTTGTGTCTGTATTATCCTTTTTGGGATTGCACCTGTTGGTTAACTCGGTTGTACTGCCCCCCCCCATTCTAAATCTTTATTTCGTACCGTTTCGAATTCTTATTTTCTATTTATTTTTTCTCTTTCATTTTCTCTTCCGACCGATGGATTATCAATATTTTTATTTTCTAAATTAGGAGCATTTACTTGTGCGTTATTTTCTTCTGGTACAATTTTTTGGAATTATGTTATTTTCCGTACTATTTTTTGCCTTCTCTAATGGATTTGCTATCGTAGGAATAACTTTTTTTTATCTTAAACGCATTCGATTTGATCTATTCCCTTTTAATTTTAGATTTTACGGACTAGCTCAGGGGTTCTTATGGCTGATAAAAAACCGGCACGTTTATTTAAGTAAGCGTCTCGGTTGATACTACTGGGGGATGCGCGTGGCCTGAACACGTAGCGGAAGTATCCATTGAAGGCGGAAAAGCTTTAAGTTGCTTGAGTTACGTCACTAACTGCGATTTCGCCCCCCAATTTTCGTGAGTGACGCCGTTTTCTTTTATTTTGTACAATGTTCGTACTATTTTTGTCTAGTTTTTCCAACTTGTTTATTTTAATTGTATGTTTTTATTTTTAAAATTCATTTCTGTTATCACATATCCCCACTTTTCATTTTTTAATTTGATTTGTTTGCTTAAACCTCTCACTCATCCAATCCTGTCACAAAGAGTACAGATAAGGCACTTTTTCGGTCTAAATTACATCTCTACTCGCACTTTTTCTTGTAAAATTTTAAACACAATATAATAAAATAATTCTTTTTAACCTCTTCCTACGCCACTTTCAAAAATTAAAACTTCTCTTCTCTGATGGCACACATGCATCCAAAATGATTTTTTGGAAGTTTCATCATTCATTCAGACTTCTTCTCGACTTAGGATTCTGGAAGGATTGTGGGTTTTCTGAGAAGGGCGTCAAATTTGTGAGGGGTCTCGCCAATTAAGGACATGGAAAGGATGTGGAGAGTCGAGAACTGGGTAAAGAAATAAGAAGGTAGCAATTTAAAAACACAAAAGGTTTATTCAGGAACTTAAAATTATGCTCAAAGCGCGGCACCTTCCAAGCCCAAGCCGGGCGGAGAAGCCAAGATTGGGAAAGCGGTTGTTGGAAGAACCCGGGTGGCGGAGCCAAGGTTCAGGAGCAGTTGGTGCTTAGTCAGCAAGGGGGCTGACATCTTGTGAATGATCCTGCAGGCATCCGTTGTTCTCGCATCAACAAAAACTTTCCCTGTGATTGGAACTTTAATCGTTCAAATTAAATTATTTTTATTTTTTCAACATTAAAAAAAATTTACTTAGTTTTTATTCAAGATTAAAATTTATAAAATCACAACTAATTTTAATCTTGAATCTTCTGCTTAACCTCCATTTCGCGTCACCCAAGCACATGCGCCGGGCGATATTTATGATGAGTCTTTTTCCCAAATACTCATTTTCAGTGATTTATATGATTTACATGTTAAGTTGGACTCGTCGATGAATCCAACAATTTGCCAGATATTTTTACACCAAAACTACTCAAATTTACGTTAACAATAAGACATATTATCCCTGCTGCGGCCCTTTGCTAGAGTGGTATGAGCAAGGAATGACGTAGGAAAGAGTGGTTAGGAGAAACACAATTAAACAAAATCGCTCCACCAATCGGCCATTTTATACTTTAAGCTAAAATTGCTAGAGTGGGCTCGTCTCCCTTTTACAAGAACCCAACACGTGGTTGAAGAGAAAAGTCGGCGTGAACGTAACTGTCTCGGAAATATGAACGGGTTGGAAGATCCTAACGAGTTTAAATTAGGACTACTCTGTTCCCGTCGTAAACGAACAAAATACACTGACGCTATAATTTTAACAACACCTAACCTTGGCCGAGGTCAACAATTAAAAAGCTTTAACAACGACTGCCTACCATTTCAGCATACGTCGTTGAACTATAACAATTTACAATCAAGAGACAAGTACAGAAAGTGGGGAATCTACCTGGCAATTCTCGACTTCTTCTCGTACT
Organism: Belonocnema kinseyi; assembly: GCF_010883055.1. Lineage (NCBI taxonomy): Eukaryota > Metazoa > Arthropoda > Insecta > Hymenoptera > Cynipidae > Belonocnema > Belonocnema kinseyi. The sequence continues at coordinate 132,887,922 of NC_046659.1, read as the reverse complement.
TCCTCTCATTTCTGTTTTATTTAATTTGGTCTTTTAAAATAATTCCTTGTTAACAATCTTGCTTTTTCAGCCCTCTTGGCAATCGTCTCGACGCAAGTTTCGAGTATTGAATAAAAGTTGCAGAGTGGCGTCTCCATTCGTCGTCTCAAGTTAAAGCCGGAGCATGGCTAGTGTCACGAAATCGACACTAAAGATCGGTAGAGGAAGACGAACCAAGAGAAAGCGAGACAGTTCCCAGTTAGTTTTCCCACAGCGTGGTGGCGCGCCATTAAAGCACTAGTTTCGCGGCTCGGCACTAGTCGTGCTCTATTCGCAGCTATTCAACGGATTGTGCTGAATACTATCAACGCGCAGATATTTCGCAGCCTTATGATCCTGTGTTTTCCCCTAGTGGGGACACAAGTCCTAAACTTGTCCTATATACGTCTTTCGGCGGACGTTTTAAGGACGTCCTGAGGACATTTTAAAGACATGAAAAGATCCGAAGGATGTCTCAAAGACGTAAAATCATATAACATAGAGCTAAATTCTAAGCACGTCTTTAGGTCGTCCCGGTGCCCACTGGGTCAGAACTCTTGTGCGAGTGAGATTCTCATTCAGTGCGTATGTAGTGGGATTTGGATTTTGACAGATCGCTTGTTATGGGTCGTGGGCCACCCGTTTCAAATACAATCGCAGAACATGGAACAAGATTTTATACAAAATTAAAACAAAAATAATTAATACAAAAGAATGAATCTCTGAGGTTGGCATGGACAATAAAAGGATTGTTGATTCGCTACTCTGAGCCGTTTCCCCAGCAAGTTTCTGAAAGCTAAGTATTTATTTTTAATATGTTTTTGTGCGTGGTTTTCGTCACAATAATTCCGCAATAATTATTAATAACAAAGTTATTATAAATTTTTTAAATTCCTTTTGTACTTAAATGTCATACCTACATCAAAATGAAGAACTATTAGCGAACAAAAAAATTGTTTGACCAATAATAAGACTTTCATAATTTGTTCATAAAATTTGCTTATGACAAATGAATGGAATACTTAACAGATTGTTTTTATTATTTAAGTCCTCAAACATTAATTAAAGACAATATAAAGTTTACCTAATCAGTTATTGAATCGTGAAAAATGGTTATGAAGAAAATTTTAGTTTCTTTACACTTTGAGTGAAAAAATTATCATTGACAGACAAATACAGAAGACAAAAGGTCAAATTGTCAACCTCCCAAATGATGTCAGACTCCAAAAAGTGATATTCAGAGAATACGTGCTTATTGTTTAACAAACTGTTATTCGTAAAAATTGCTTTTTGCCACAGCTTATTATTGCTGGATTTTTCGGTGCAAAGTACATGTGAAATTTCTATTCGTTTTTGTTATAACAAGAATAGTTATAACAACAACATGTTATAATAAGAACATGACAACCTGAAAAAATTAAAAGATGCACTAGGCTACATTCGTTTTAAAACATTTTTTGTGAATTTCTCGGAATTTAATTGTTTTTAAATTATTTTTGTAAGCTCTTCTTTCTATTTTTAGTAACTGATAAATCAGGTCAACTTATCGCAGCGCCATCTGTTGGATTAGTTTCGATACCATTTCCCCTCCGGCTCGTAAGAGAACAGACAAGTTGTGACGATGCATGGGGCTGCTTTTTACCCCAAGATAAAAAAAATGTTAAAATTGAGAAATTAACACAATTCCGAAGAAAAATTGAATAAGTTTATGATTTTAATTTACTCAACAAAATATATATTGTGTATATATTCTTTATCTTGTTTAATGGAATTATTCATATAATTATATAAATTATACAAACATCATTACTGCGTGTCTGACACCAACTGACGCTTGACATAACCAAACTTAACCTACTTATAACCACAATCACGGTCTCCTTGTAGTACTTCGTGGTTAAGTCGATGAAAAAAATACAAAAATTGTTCCTTGAGTTTCAAATTAAAAGGGATTGAAAAATCCTTTAGCGAATTATTTTCTATCACTTTAAAATAAATTTTAAGCTTTTTTTTAGTAACTTATGTTGTGAAATATAAAAGTTATTGGTAGTTACATCGATCGAAACTAAAAAAAATTATGCAAGGTTTTGTTGGCAGTTTTTTAAATTTTTGTTTATTTACAAAGAAAGTTCTGAATGCTCACACACAAAAATTTGAGAAAGAGTAGTGAGATACATTTTCTTTAATTCGACGTCTAAGCAGCACCCAAAAAGGTATTGCTATTTGTCAAACGATAGCCGTTTATGTATCGACGTAACCTTAAACATTGTACTTCTTGGGTTTGACTTAAGGATTTAAAAAAATGAATTCGAAATTTTCTAATTATTTTTCGGGTAAATAGTATTTTTTTACTCTGCCTCACAATAATATAACCTAATTTTTATTCTGTAAATTTCTATAAAATACTAAAATGAAGATCTATATCAATTTTAAAATAAAGAATCATTTCTTGTAATAAGATAATCCATGGAAACCAAAACGCCCTTTCTATGGAGATTTACCCACATATGTATATAGTTAATGTCAGCAGCAGAGATGCACTGAGCGAATTCTATTTCGCGTGACACCGCACGATATTCATAATGACGCCAGAGTTCACAGGTAATATGCTTCAGGAACACGTCAAGGAACCTCTGGTAAACATCCAATTTTGCGGCCAATTCGTTACCTTCCTGACCTGACCTAACCTGTCGCAAGACAACGTATTTGGGACAATAGCTCTCTCCTGGAAATTACTTCGTTATCATGGATTTTGGTTGCAACCTAACATAAATTATATATCGCAAATTCAAGATGCAAACTTTCGTAATTATAACATAAGAAAGCTAAACCGGAACTTGTTCAGCATTTTAAATGACCCTCTTAAATTAGAAATGATTGAAATTATTAAAAAAAAGAAAGTAGTATTTTGAATATTTTCTAATTCACAGTGAATTATTTTACATTTATTTGAAATCACATTGAATTCCTTTGGATTATTTTGAATTCTTCAAATACTATTTTTTCATTCATTGCAATTAATGATAGTGAATTTCACCTTTTTAAAATTATTTCTAATTCTTTTGAATTCTTTTCAATCTTTTTAATTTTTTTAAGTCCCTTAATCATCTGAATTTTTTTAATTCGTTCAGTTTCCTACATTTGTGTTATATTCTGAATGTTAAGATTTCACTGATATACAAGGAATTAAAAATAATGCAGATAATTCCGAGGAATTGAGAAGATTTGAAGGAACCGAGCCTTAAGAGGAAGCAGGAAATTCTGCGAATTCAAGGAATTTGAAGAATTCAGCATATTTATGGAATCCAGAAAATTCAATATATTCTTAAATTTAGGGAATTTAAAGAATTCAGCAATTTCGGGAATTTATAAAATTCAGATAATTTAGGGATTTCAGAAAAATAAAAAAGTCAAGGAATTAAGGAATTCTCAAGAAATCAGAAAATTCCAAATATTCACGAAATTAAAAATATTCAAGGAATTCAGAGAATTCAGGGAATTTGGAATATTTAACAAGTTAAGGGAATTGTTGGGATTTTAGGATTTTAGAGAATGCAAAGACTTTAGTGAATATAGAATATCGAAAGTTTTCAAGGACTTCAGGAAATTCCTTTCTGAAATCAAGGATTTGTGAGGGTTTAAGTATTCCCGATAATTTCAGGCATTCTTGCATTTTTGGAAATTCAGAGAAGTAATAAAATTAGACATAATTGATGAATTCTAGTGATTTGCAGTATTGAAGGGATGTAGAACGTTTCTGGAAATCAGAGAATTTAACAATTTCATTTTATTTAAAATATTCTAGAAAATTTAAAAATAGCAAATGTGCTACAAATCCAGTGAATTCCGAATTTTGTAGGATTTTAAAATATTCAAAGAATTTTTCCAAATTGGAAATATACCCAGAATACATTGATTTAAAGATGTCGTGCAGTCTAAGAATTTGGGTAATTGCGAATATTCAAGGAATTCAGAATATTCAAGGAATTTGTCGGTTTTATAGAATTCAGAGAATTCAAGGAATTTCAGAAATTCAGAATATTTTAGAAACTACGAATATTCAAGGAATTCAAGGAATGCATGTACTTCAAAAACTCTAGGGAACTCTGAGAACTTCAGGGATTCAAGAAATTCAGTGAATTCCTAATATTTAAGGATTTTAGATATTTAAGTTATTTCAAGAATTTATAAAATTCCAGGAATTAAAGAAATTTTGAGATTTTAAGAAATACGAAGATTTATGGATATTAAGGAATTTAAAGGATTTTAGTCAATTCTAAAATCTGTAGGGATCCCAAAGCTTGTCAGCATTTCAGGGAATTTCAGAAACTAAAAAAATTTCAGGAACTAAGGATATTTAAAGAATGCAAGGATTCAAGGAAATTCATATATTTTTAGGAATTCAACAGTATTTAAGGCTTTAAAAAAGTGCAAGCAGTTTTTAAAGTAATACAGAATATTCATTTAAATAAAACATTCAGGCTGTTTGGACTTCATGGTATTTCAGGAATGCAGGAGATTGAAGGAATTTTAAGAAATACAATTTTTTAAGGTATTCAGGATATCGAAGCAATGTAAAGATTTCGACTAATTTTAGGGATCCCAGAGAAATAAAGATTTTTAAGAATTCAAGTAATTTCAGCAATTCAGAATATTTAAGGAGTTCAAGATAATTAGATTATTTATGTATTTTGAAGAATCCAAGAAAATCAGAAAATTAATAGAATTTATATAAGTACTTCAGGAAGCTCAAAAAATTTCGGGGATTTAATAAATCAGGGGATTTCGTAAATAAAAATCTTCTAGGATATTTAAAAAATTTCAGGAATTTTCATGTATTTTATTTTCAAATATTTTGAGGAATTCAGAAGAATGAATAATTTTAGAGAATTCTAAGAATGGAAGGTATGCAGAATATTTACAAATTCATGAAACTTAGATATTTAAAAAATGTCAGGTAACTGAGAGAATTTTAGTGAATTCATGATTGAAGAACTTAAAATAATTTAAAAGAATAGGCAGAATTTTTACAACTGAAGCTAAGTCAAAGAAATTATATGTGCAATGAAAATACTTTATGACAATATACTAAGCCAGATATTTATTTGTTTAATGAAAGTTGGTCTAAAAATCTTAATTTATCTCAAAAACAAGTTTCATTTAATTTAATTTGAAGCGGTCTTTTTTATTTTTTATTCCCTTCGAGTATTTTTTAAATGGGTAGTAACAATAATTATTCAGGTAAATATAAGATTATTACTAAAATAGAAATGAAATTTGATTAAAAATTTGATGCCTACATTACCGTCTCTCATTATAATTTTGACTCAAAAGAAGTCAAGTGATAAAAATAATAATTAATTAATAATAAATTCGCAACGCCTGAAGCGTCTCAGGCAGTTAGAAGGAACTAATCATAAGCTATTAAAACACTAAATTAATGGCTATTTTACATTGAATTTTCATTTTTATCGAATTAATAAAACATACTTTTATAAAATGATAAGTAAAATGATTATGTGTAGTACATTCATAAAGTCAAATTTTCGAACGTGAAAGACGAACTTTGTACAAAACAGTTAAATTTTCAACCTGCAAACAATAATTGAAAAAAGGCCACTTTAACCCATTAGATTAATCTTATGCAGAATAGTTATAGTTTCTGTTGAAAAAAATTTTCTTGAAAAGAAAACAAATTTATAACACAGAAGATTGGTTTCATACAAAAAGATAAATTTTCAACAAAACAAACTGCATACGCGTTTGAATAAACAGTTTAAACAATGAAGATCATACTAGTTTCTAAGAATTTTTAACTGAATTATGAAAGTTTTTAAAATAAAAAGATTATTAACCAAAAATTCAGTAGTTTAATTTTCATTAACAAAAAATTAATTCTCAATACAAAAAAATTTCTACAAAAGACTTCAATTTTCTACCAGATAGTTGAATTGAATACCATAAAGTGTAATTCTCAAGCGAAAGAGAATAATTTTCTGCAGGGTTGTTGAATTTCCTACTGCAATATATAAAATAAAAAAGCTCTAATTTTCAACTATACTCTCTTAAAAATTTGAGAAGAGAACGAATTTTACACACCAAAGATTAATTTTCTCCCGAAAAAGACGAAATTTTAACAGACAATTTAAAATTTTCACCTAAATAGCTTGAATAATAAATGTGATGCTAAGTTAGAAATAGGTTAAACTAAATAGCGGAATTTCTACAGTGAAAAGATAAATTAGTAACCAAAAATTGGGTATATAATTTTCTATCACTGAAAATTAATTTTCGATAAATAACTATTTTTTAAAAGAAATTTTATTTTCTAACATACGTTAATTTTATAATGTTATAATATGAATTTTGAACAAAAAAGTAAATTTGTAACTAATCAGTTTTATTTTCAAGAAACTTAAAAAAAAATTTTGATAAAAAATTTAATTTTACCAAAATGAAACGGATTTTTTCTCACAGAAGAATTATTTTCCACCAAAAAAGATGAATCCTCAACAGAACATATACATTTTGGACCAAATATTTTTATTTTAAACTCAGAAGCAAAAAGGTCAAATTCTAACCGAAAATTGTGTAGCCACATTTTTATTCAGATAATTGATTGTAAATATAAAAATGAATTTTTTGAATAACAGTTTAATTTTGAATTATATAATTGAATTTTTAATAGAAAACTTGAGTTTTAACTAATCAATTGAATTTTTAACAAAATAGTTCTTCTTTACTTGTGTATACTTTCTCCCTTTCACGGGTTTGAGAGTCTTTATAAAACTGTTACCAGTATTCTTACAAACAAGCCTTATACTATTTTACGAACTATTTGCTTCATAGTCTAAAATTATTATTCCATTATCAATTTCAAATTTTGATTCTAGTCCACAACACTTCTTCGTAACTCTTCTTCTTTCGGAGTCATGTTTTGGCTTTTTTTCTACTATCCTGTGCAACCAGCTTTCTCTCAGATCTTCTAGCTTCTTCATCCATTCTGCTTCTGACAGTTATTATTTAAAATCAATGTAATTTGTTTTTCTGTACATTCCCCTTTCCCGTCGACCACAGTACACCTCTTTGACACATGCAACAATGTTTCCTGTTCATACCTACATGCTCTCCAAACATTCTCTTCATCATTCATCCAATATCTGTATGATCTTATACCCTCTCCTATTCTGAATCTCACTACTCTATATTTCATTTGCTCTCCTTTTTAATTTCCTTCAGGAACTCTGGTTCCTCTTGTCCCTTAACCATTTTATACCAGCTGGTGTATCTTGAATCTGATATTTTTTCCCTCCTTTCTCACCTTGCTTAGCCTTCATCTCTTCCTCTATTTACTTCCACTCTGTACTCATCTCTTGTATACTACATTCAGGCCTCATTATATATCTCTTCTCTTTCAATTTTAAATTCCCCACGTTACCCCTCCTCTCTTTACTCATGACCTCGAGGGCACGCGCCTGTGCAATTTTGCTTCCCTCTCCCCTTCTTAGTTTCTCTTCAAAGTTCCAGACTCTTTTCACTTGTCTCAACGCCATTTTTTCTCGTCCTATTTCTTCCCTCAGTATAATACTTGGGCAACTCTAACTTACTTTAAAAGTCCATCTAAAAAAATCTTTCACGAATACTTTCAATTCTCTTGTGTTCTTTCCATCCCCAGATTTCCACACCATAGCTTAACACTGACTATACTAACATATCATACATCCACATTCTCATCTTCCAGTCATTTTTAAACCTTTTTTTCGCTTTCACCATTCTTGTCCTACTACTTAACTCGTGCATTCCAATCTCTTTCTCACCTGCAGCTCGCTTCCTCCCCCCGTTTGGTACTAAAATCCTAAGTGGCAAAACTCATTAACCAAATCGACCGCCACGCCATTTGTTTTCCATTCTTACTCTAATCTACCCCTTTTATTTATAAAACACATCATCTTGGTTTCGTTCACATTTATTATTAAACCCTTTTTTCTCACATATTCTTCAAACACTTTCATCAACAAATGCATACCTCTCTCGTTATCTGCTAATAGCACTACGTTATTTTCATATGCTATTGTATACAATTTGCCTGTTTCTCATGTTGTCCCTTTTTCCCTTTCCTATTCAATTTCTCCTCTAAATATGCCAGGGGAATACTAAATAGAAGTGGGCTCAAATGGCACATTTGCCCGAGCCCCCTTCCTGTCTAGAATTCCTCAACTTTCTGATCTTCTATCGTCGTTACCCTTATTTTAGTATCCACAAATATTTCTTTTATTCTCTCTATTAAACCCTCTATCCTTTTTTTACTGAATGAAATGCTGCCTTAAAGTCTAAAAACAATGCCTCTAGCCTCCATTTTTTTCGCCGTACGTTCCTATTGACTAGATAGTTGAGGACGTATACGTTATTTATAGTTCCCATCCCTTTTCTTATGCCCGTTTGGTTGTGTTGTATACTTTCCTTCTCTTTAACCTGTCTTTTTAACCTTTTTCTAAACACTTCCGGATACATTTTATATTCCACGGACATGTGGGTGATACCTCTATATTCTTCCACCTTTTTGTCTTTTCCTTTCTTAATCAACGGTACTACCGGCCCTGTCTTTCACTCTTTCAGCCACCCTTCACCTTTCCATACCTTGTTGCAAATCCTCCACATCTCTTCCCTCACCCCTTATCCTCCATATTTCAGGGTTTTCATTTTCCAAGCCATCTTCCCCTGTTGGCTTGTTTCTTTTCAACTTTGCAATCGCCTCATTCACCTCATCTCTACTAATTTCGTTTTCAATTTCCTCGTCTTCATCGACCACGTTTCTTCCTTCTCCCTTCGTCCATTCTTTTATTCCTATTTCTTCATCTATACCCTTCCTTTCTCCTCTTTTACTATTTATCACTTCATATTCCCTCGCTCCTTTTATTACTTTATCTACCTCTTCCATATACCTTTCCTTCTCCTTCTGTCTTTTTCCCCTTAACATTCTTTCGTGTTCCCTCTTTCCCTTATTGAGCTATCCTTTCTCCATTTCTTTTTTCCTACATTTTCTTACACTCTCCTTCATCCTATCTTCACCTTTACTGCATTCATCGTCCCACCAGCCTCTTCTAAGCGCCTATTCTTTTTCTCATGTTCTCACATCGTCCCTTACATCATCTATCGCTTCTTTTAGTTTTTCTAGCAGTGTGTCAAATCCTTCCTGTTCCAGACCTCCCATCTCTTCTTTTTCTATTTTTTCTCTAAATTCTCTCAACTTTTCCTCCACTTAAATGCCCATTTTCACTTTCTTTTCTCTTATCTTTCCTCTTCCCCGTTCTGCGCTTTGAGCTACTACATATCATTGGCGTGATTACCAGAAAGTTGCCTCTCACGTTACCCACCTCCATTCTAACCATCAGCCTCCTTATTCTTTCTTTTATCAGAATGTAATCTATTATGGTGTTCCCTAGACCTGCGTACGTATATTCACCATATTCATCTCCTCTTATATTAAGCTTACAAATGAATCATCCCGCCTCTCTTAATAAGTCAAGTAGCCTTCTACCCTCCCGATCCGTTTCCTTTGGCTTTGATTTCCTTATAAACACATCCTTTTATCTATTTCATACTTCTCCCCCTGATTCACCGGTCCATACTTTCAAATCCCTTCATATTAGGAGCAGCCTTTCACTTTTTTTTCTGTCTACTGCCTCATTGTTCTCCATTTTAACAAAATAGTTAAATTTTTAGTTGACAAAATTAATTGTGTGTAAAGGAAAAAAGCATTTGTTACAAAATAAATCAACTTGCAGCTAAATAGTACAACTTTTACTCAAAAATTTACTTTTTATTGAAAAAAAAAATTTTTTGACTCAGATGTTAAATTTTCTATCAAATAATTTATTTTTCCAAAAAAGAAAAAGAATCAATGGAATTGTTCAATGTTTGCGGCCGGTAGTAATTGAATCAGAAAATCATAAAAAAATCATTCAAATAAATCAAATAATTACCATACATTCTTAGGATCAAACTTTAGACATTTTAAATTCTTAAGGATCCCGTTTCGAGCCCGAATCCCTTAATTTCTTAAAAGTTTTGACCCGGACCTTTTCAATAATTATGGATTCAGGTCTGAACCCGAATCCATTATTTTCCTAAGGGCCCGGGACTGGACCTTTCAAATTTTTGAGGATTCACTTTTGAATTTAAGACCTTCATTTCCTTAGAATTCTGGTACTGGCCCTTTAACATTTTTAATAATTCCCTCAAGAATCTGGGTCCGGACCTTCTAAAATTTCAGTGATTCAGGCCTGAACCCGAACCCTTTGATTTTATATGCGTGCCGGTCGGGAACTTTGAAATTCTTAAGGATCCAAATCCAACCTCGAAATTTTTAATTCCTTCATTTTCTGGATCGGGATCTGTGTATTTCTATCAGAGGGAAATCTGTGTAGTTCCTTATGAGGGTTCAAAATCCCAGAAAAAAGAGACTTTCTAATAATTATATAAGAAAATATATTTGTAAGCAATAATACATTGTTTAAAAAATTACGTTAGTTGCCTTAAAATAATTATCACGTACTCTCAGCGGAAGAAGAAAACAAATTTAAGAATTTCAGGAAAAAAAACACAATTAGATACGAGATATTTTAGTGCATTTGAACAAATTTTTAAGCGATATGCATGAAAATTCCAAAAAAATTGAATGTATTTTTGGACCACCCTGTTAAGGATAGTAAAAAAACTTTTACCTAATAAATCGTACTTTTTTATGACTTTCTTTTTAGATTACACTAACTTTCCAAACTGGGTTATCGATTTTCCTTCCACAGAATTTGCCTTCTTGAATGTACTAAAATCTTCACATAAGGGATTTCCATTCGCCACTGGGATATTAATTTAAGAGCATAGTACCTCAATTGAGGTTACATAGTTTAGTTACGTTCGTATATCTGCAAATTCTCATCCCAGGGCCCTCGAAAATTAAACCATAACCAACTAAATTTACGCTGCGGTGAATTGGAACCTCTCGATCATAAATTGGATTGAGAGAATTGAAGCCATTTGGCATATCTGGTCAACAGATTGTTGATTGTACTGGAAGGACTGATGAGCAAGTTACTTTTTGAAAGTGATAAGTTATTGATTTTTATTTTTACTTTATATATTTAGTATATTTTGAATATTTGAATATTATATTTTAAATAACTGTCTATTTTTAAAAATTTTGAACACAAATTAGATTCAATGCATTCTAAACTACATCAGTATAAATTTAGAAAATTTTAAAGATAAACTTACAATTTTCTGGGTACTTTCGTGATTCTTTCGTGAAAAAATACAGAAAATAAGCGGGGGCAGAGTAATTTTGTGAATTAAAAGTGAAACACCGAAGTGGCAGTAGCAGAACAAAAGAGCTAATGTTATTGGGCCTGGGCCTTGCGCACCCCGGTATCGTGAGGTTCCAGGAAAACAAGTGCATAGGCGACGTTTTATTTAGTTTCAGAATACAAGAAAAAAAGCAAAAATGAATGCAGGTTCAATGAACACAGACAATTCGCGGTTTTAAGATAAGGTTAAGTGAGACGGAAGATCTAAGCTTTCTGGCCTGGTTCTGGGTCTTGCGCACCTCGGTACCATGAGATTCCAGGAAAATAAGTTCGTTGGCGGCTTCTCGTTTAGTTTTTGAATTAAAGAAGAGAAAAATACAATAATAAATAACGCATAATCAAATGAAGACAATTGGAGGGCGCAATATGAGGGTTAGTGGGGCGACCTGGGGAAGGCCTGGGCTTTGCGCACACCGGAACTGTGAAATTCTGGGAAAACAAATTCGTAGGCGACGTTTTATTTAGTTTTAGAACACAAGAAAAAAAAATCACAAAAATTATTACAGGGTCAATGAACGAAGACAATGTCCGGGTTTAAGATGAGGTTAAGTGAGACAAAAGAGCTAAGCTTCTCGCCTGGTACTAGGCCTTGCGCACCCCGGTATTATGAGTTTTCAAGAAAACAAGTTCGTCGGAGGCGTCGCATGGCTTATTATACGGTTTAAAAAATATATATGGCTTGTAAAGGTTTGTTTAAAAATATTTTAGAAATTTTTGGAAATATTTTCAGGTCTTAAAATATTTTTAATATTATCAACGCTTTACAGATTTCTAAATATCTAATGAACTGACTTAAATTTGTACTGAAACTAGCAAACTTTCAAATTAAAAAAAAAAACCTTAAAATCCTCGAGGATTTTTTTCTATGTTTTTACAAATATTTTCCAATATTTTGTAGTTACATAATTAGTCATGTTTTGTTCACATAATTTTTTCATGGCAACAGTTTTAAAATTTCAAAAAAAATAATTATAACAGAAACAGTTTTTGTAATGATTATTATTCCTACTGTTGCTTTTTAGCCATTTGTAAATAGTGGTTGAATTTTAAAATGTCATAGCCTTCTTTCGGGCAAAATATTCACTACCAATTGACTGTTAACAATTTAAAAAAAATGATCTACGAATATGGATATTGATTTGAAAATAATATATTCAAAATAATTATTTAACGATTTTTACCAAAAGAAAATTTACTTTCAAAATTAAAAACAACACATTTGTAGAGAATGTTTTTTCCAAAGAAATAAGCCATTAATTCATCAAATTTAACCAAACATTGGTCAAAAGCGAGAGTAAGAGCAAATTAATTTTTAATAAAAATGATAAAAATTAATTTTGTTGCAGGCATCTGATTTTCGCTATAAAATTACATAATGAAATTTTGATGATTTTTTTTCAACCCTTTTAAAATTTTCAAAACACTTTAGATTTTTTTTAAATCCTTTTCAAATTTTAATTTGTATCCAATACATTTAAAAGACTTCTAAAAATCTTTTTAATTGTTCTATATTCTTTTTGGCAATTTCATAAATCTTTTCAAATATTTTGAAGTATTTTGAAATTTTTTTAAAATTCTCCTAAAACTAATTCTTCAAAATAAAAAATTATCATATATTTCATTAGGCTTTATCTTCTTAAAGCTTTTCAAAGATGTAATTTTTTTTAAATTATATAACGTTTCTTCGATTTTAAAATAATTTGTGAATATTTTTAAAACTTCTAAATTTTTTCTATATACACTAAATTATTTTCTAAACTTAAATTATCGTGCAAAATTTAAATTTTGTTTTATTTAAAAATTATTTCAATTTTTTTTCAAATTATTTCAAAAAATAAAAAAGCCATCGAAGATTGGCCCTGGAATCCTAAAAAGATATATTTAATATATAAAAGTCTCTTGAAATTCTGAAAAAGCTTCTCATTTTCCCAAAAATATATTTTGAAAAGTACCTAAATACTGTTTTCAAATTTATTGCTAAAAATAAAAAATAATTTCTTATTTTCCCTGGAATCTTAAAAAAATTTTATTTAAATCTATCAAAAACTTTAAAGAAAATTCTTAGCTTTATTTTTAAATCTTCAAAAATCTACATTTTGTGTTAAATTCTCTGAAATCTCCTTAAGATATAAATGAGTTATAAATCTTTATAGAGCTTTCAAATATATTTTTAAATTATTTAAATTTTTACTAATTGTGTTAAAAAGTTCTCTAGAATTAAAAAAAATTCATTAAAATTTTTCAGATTCTTATATAAAGATTTTAGAAATCCTTTTAAAGGTTTAGAAATATTTTAAAATAATATCTTAAAACTAATTTAAACAAATAAATATCAAGTTAGATTTTCCAAGATCTCCTAAGAAATTTCTTATCACTAAAACCTTGCATAATCCTTTTATAAAACCAATAATCTCCAGAAACTTGTCTTAATATCTTGATAGCCTTTGGAATTCTTAAAAAGCTCATTTTTTATATCTTTAAAAATCTACATTTACTTTGAAAATCAAGGAAATCTTCTCAAGAGTAAAAGCATGTGTTGCAATTTGTCAAAAAATTGAGTCCTTTTTTGAATAAAACTTTATAATTTTTTTGACTCACAAAAGAAACTTTTTATCTCTATAAGAACTGCGAAAGAATATATTTTTTGGATACCCCCTAGTGTATAAACTTGGTAAATCAAGATATTCTAAGTTTTTGTTCAGTTTTATTTTTCTCCGTTCTTTGAAAGTTCGAAAAAGTAGGCAAATCATAGTGGGTCAACAAAGCAGCAAGAGGAGAATTACTTTCCAAACACCAACAAATTATTAATAGTTAGAATATTCTCTTCTAAAACTCACATTTTTCAGCAAACAATTTTTTTTGTTTCAATAACTGATAAGCTCAACTTTATATCATCGTTAAATTATTGCATTAGGACTTACATAATATAAATAATTTGATTATTCATCTATTCAATTGTTATAACAAATTCAATAATAAATTGGAAAATAGTAAATAGATAAATATTGAAAAAATGTTATTTTTCTTACACTGTTTTGGCATTGCACAAGATTGACATTTAGACACCATTATTATTTATATTAATTTTAAGGACAACAAAAAATATTGTTATGGACACTCTTTGTGGCTAAGTATTTAATTTTAAGTTTTTTAGTTTCGTTTTTCCTTTATTGACTGATTGGTAGCGAATATTTCTAGCAGACAAATACTTTTATAAACAATTTATCATGATTATGAATTGTTTATGAACATTTAAATTGTTACATTTGACCTAATATCATCAATGATATTATTTTTAGGAATACCTGTAATGAATTCACTACTTTCGACAATAAATTAATAATTTTTTAAAATAGTTTTTTATCGTTTCCTTGTAATTTTTACTCTGTTAATAATACAAGTTGGTATAATCGTTTAAATTTGAATAAATTAAAAATTCTAATTTGCAACCAAAAACAATTAAACAGTAAAAAGTAGCTAATTCACAGTAAGAGTTCAGTGAATGATTGATATAATAATTAACATTTTTACTGATCTAAATTTACAGAAAACACAAAAGTTGAATTTTTAACCAATGCAGATTAAGTTTCTTCCAAACAGGATCAAATTTTCAATAATAAAGATGAAGGTTGAACAAAACAGTGGAATTTTTAACAAAAAATTATTTTTAGTGAAAAAAGTACAAAATTTTCAACCAACTTACTTAATTATCAAGACAAGAAGACGAATATAATATAAAATAAATGAATTTTACAGAAAAAAATTTAAATTTTTTACCCATAAATATAATTTTTAAACAAAAATGGTAATTTTCAACCAAATAGATTATTTTCTACCAAGAAGATTAATTTTCGATTAAGAAGACGAATCTTTCAGCAAGATAGTTAAATGAATTTTTAAGCGAAAAATAATAATTCCTAAGAAAGAATGTAATTGTTCATATTTCAACTTGAAATATTATTTTGAATCAGAAACAATTAAAATCATACAAACAGGCGAATTTTGCACAAAATTTTTGAATCCCCAACCAAACTCATTAATTTTTTACTAAGCGTTTTGAATTTTAATAAAAAAAATCAAATTTAAATCAAATTTTAAACACAAAATTTTTACAAAGCAGTTGAGTTTTTAACAAAAAGTTTAATTTTATGGACAAATAAAAGAATTTCTAAAGCAAAATTGTTAAATTTGTAAAGAAATATATGAATTTTGTACCAAGGTGATTAACTTTCTACCGAAAAGGGAAATTTGAACAACAAAAAAATACATTATTTATCAAAAGGATAAACTTGGAAATTATATGGGTTACAATTTAAGTAAAAAATCATTAATTATCAATCAGAAAAACGAATTACCAATAAAACAGTTACATTTTCAACAAACAGATGTTGTTTCAATTTATGTGATTAAACTTTAACTGAACCAAATATAATTTTTAGAAACAAATTAAATTTTTACTTTCAAAAGTTCTTTTCAAATAACCTTAAAGAATTTATTTAAAATCTTCCACAATCTATATTTTGTTTCCAATTATTCACAATTCTTTGAAACTTCAAATCTCTTGTGAAGCGTTTTGAGAATTCTAAATATTTGGTTAAGCTCACTCTAGTTTTGACTAAAATTTTGTAATATTGCATTTGAAATGTTAAAAAATACCCCTTTCATTTTTTCTTAAAATTAATTTTTCGAAATAAAAAAATGGTCTAAAACTTTCCCAGAAATATAAAGAAAATTCTTCAAGTCTCTCTGAACATTTAAAAGTTTATTTGTGATTTAAAAATTAACATTTAATTTTAAAGAAGAAATCTAAAGTTCAAAAATGTGATACTTTTGATTTGATCAAACTTTCATTAAAAAAAAGGGACTAGTTAATGGAATCTAGTTACTTCTCATTCCTGACTGGGAGTGACAGCCAGATAGGAGAAAGAGAAGTTAGTTATTCATGGAAAAAGTATTTGAATTTCAATCATTATTTATGAAGCCAGTAATTGATCCCCTTCGGAATGAAATTAAGTCGAAATTAGCTAATCCGAATATGTGTGGGTTGATCGGCTCCTGGGTTGAGGGCAGGAATCGATCGGGGTTTTATGTCAACCCTGTAAATTAATTATACGAGAGGTGTCCTTAATGGAAATCCCGAGGAGGAAATCGTGCAGGACAGTAGTTCCACATAGACAATCATCACAGCCGAGGGAAATTCAGATGTGTCATCGAATCGCTAAATTGAGATTCAGTGCTGCGCGATTATTATCTAAACTTTGAACAGCGCCCACCTCACTCTCACAAATCGTTGATTACGCGTCAGGCGCAGCAATTAACGGATCAAAAATTAAAAAAAAAAGTTCGAGTGAGGGTTAAAAATTTTCTTATAAAATTGCGACTGTTAAAATAAATTAATAAAACGATGATCACGATCAAGACTTTAACCAAATAGTTGAATTTATATTTGAAAAACACTTAAAAAATATAATTTCAGACCAAATAAAGTAAACTGACCATTACTGCCCAGCGGGCACAAAATTTGGCGACCTCTTTACGACATCGTTACGACATCTTTACGACAACCTTACGACATCCTATGTCCATGTTGTTTCGCTGTCTTTACGATGTCGTAAATATATTGTCAGATCATGCGACTTATTTACGATATCGTAAAGACAGCGAAACGATATGGACATAGGATGTCGTAAAGTTGTCCTAAAGATATCGTAACGATGTCGTAAAGACGTCGCTAAATTTTGTGCCCACTGGATGGTTCAGTTAGGAAAAGCTAATACACATAAACACGATTTTAAAATGGGGAATCACTATTTTTTGTACAAAAACCTTCATAATAAGTGGATAAGACATTATTTGATCGATGAGTACACAAAACATTATTAAGTTTATATTTAATTAAGATAAACGAATATTTTTTAAGCTAGTCAGGTCACTTATTATTTATACCATCGGGTGACTCAAAAACGCTTTTTTTCTTTAGAGGGCAACGATACTCCCCCCCCCCTCCCGATTTCATTCTAAATCCAAAGAAATGATATTCCCTGATTTTTATTATTTTTTTATTTTTCGATTTTAACGGGTGCCGGATTTGAGTTGAACTTTCCCATGTAAAATGCAAGGGGAAAAATTACTTTTTTGAGTTTTTGGATTAATCTTTACTGAAAATTCTAACTATTCGTCTAGTAGCATATCTATTATCATTGGTTATATAATTATTAATTATTTAAACAGATTAAATTTAAAAAAAAATTCTCGAAAATTTTCCCCCTCCCCTCAAAATTATTACTATTAGTCTAGTAGAATATTGAATGACATTGGTTTATGAATTTGTAACTGTTTAAACAAATGTAATTTGTTTGAATAATTTTTTTTTTTTAAATTGTTTTTTCCGTAATAATTATCACTGTTGGTCTAGTGGAATATTTATTAACATTAGTTAATTCATTTTTAATTATTTACAAAAATGAAATTCGTTTGAATAATTTCGTTTCGAATTTTTTAAAAATAAAAATGATTGCTGTGGATCTAGTGGAATATTTATCAATAATAATTAATAATTGATTATTTATTAATTTAATAATTATTCATTTATCAGTTACATTTAAGCAATAACTTTTATTTGAAAAAAAAATTTAATAAAGTTAATCAAACAATGTTGATAAATATTCCACTGAAGAAATATTAATCATTTTTATTAAAAAATATTTAAACAAAATATATTTGTTTAAAGAATTGTAAATTAATGAGCTAATATTAATAAATATTCCACTAGACCAATAGTAATAATTTTTCAGAAAAAAAAAGAATTTTCGAAAAAAATTGTTTAAACAAATTATATTTGTTTAAATAATACAAAATTTATATACGAATGTGACTAAATATTCCACTAGACTAATATCAAAAATTTTTAGAAAGGAAAAGGAATTAAAAAAAATATATCTAAAAAAATTCCATTTGTTTGAATAGTCAAAATTTAATTAAACAATCAAAAGATAAACAGCTATTTTTTTAAAAATTTGTCTTTTTGGTTCAAAAATTTATAATGTTATTATAAATTACATCTTTCCTGAACAAAAATGCAACTTTTTGGTTGAAAATGATACTATTATGGCAGAAAATACAACAATTTGATTGAAATATTTTTATTTTTTAAAATAAAAATACATATTTAGGTGAAAAATTACTTCCTGGTAGAAATTTGATCTTTTTTGGTTACATTTCGAAATTTGTACGTGGCACCTCATTTGTTTATTTAATGAATTAAACTATTTTGAATTTACAATTGAAACATTTTTTCGTTGAAATATTAACAATTATATTTTTTGGTAAGAATTCATCTTTTAGGTACAAAATTAGTCTTTTTTATTTAAAGTTTAAGAATCTTTTAGAAAATTGAAGTATTAGATTAACCAAAAAAGATCACTTCGGATAAAAATATATAAGTTAATATTTCAATTCAAAAAGATTTTAATTACAAATTGAACCACGGTTTCATTTTTGCTCAGGAAATATGACATTCATAATTATAATTCCCATTTTCCCATTTTCATAATTCCCAGAGTTTGAGGGATATTCTTCATTACTTTTAACTAAATGTATAACTTGTGAGAACAAAAATAAGTAGTGGTATCAAATTCATAAGAATTTCAAAAATAATATTACATTTTTACCTTTATAATTTATGTTGGAATATAAAAGATACTTAACCAAATTTATTACTTTCCCAGTATTAGATAATACTTGAACTTTGAAGTTGAGGAAACGAATTTTCTTATAAAAAAACTGATGTTTCTTAAGTACCTTCCTGGGTAGGAAAATCAGACCGGCAATCTGAAATACCTGGGTTCGGATCCCAGTGGAGCTAGAGAATTCTTTGTACAATTTAGAAATAAAAATCAATATTTAAAAAATGTAGATTTTTGTTCAGTGGATACAAACAATTAACATTGAAGTATTTAAAATGAATCAATATTCCACAGAAAATGGAATTGCTAAATTTTCATTTAAAAAAATTAATTTTTAAGAAAAAGAATTCTTTCAAAAACAGTTGAATGGTCAATATGACGAATTAAATTTTATAAAAACATGTCATTTTTAAACAAAAAAATGTAAATTTTTAACCAAATAGTTTAATGTCAAAAAGGACTTTTAACGAAACAGTTGCATTTACAACCAAACAGTAGAAAAATAAATTAAAAGAGAGGAATTTTTAAATTGTTGAATTTTAGGTTAGCAGTCAAATTCTCTAATGAAGAATGCGAATTTTTTAAAGACAGCCGACAGCCAAATTTCTAGCAAAAAAGTTAATTGCAAGTAAAGGAGGATAAATAAAAAAAACTTTTGGACCAAAAATATGCATTTTTAAATCAAAAGGACTAATTTTATATTAAAACATACAAATATACAACAAAACAATTGAATTTTCAACCAAAAGAATTCAAATTTTACGACAAAAAATATAATTTTTAATCAAGAAAACTAAATTTTCAATAAATTAGTTAAATGTTAAAAAAAATTAATTTTTAACAAAACAGTAGAATTTACAACTAAGTAGTAGAAGTTTTAGTAAAAAGAGGAAAATTTTCAAACAAATAGTTAGATGTTTAACTAAACAATTGAATTTTCGACTCAAAGTGGCAAATTTTTCAGAAGGCAGTAGAATTATAAACGAAAAAAAATATGACATTTGAACAAAATAGTTGAATATTCTACAATATAGTTAAATTTTTAACCAAATAGTTTAATTTTCAACTTAATAACATAATTTCGACTAAAATAAATCATTATTCAACCAAAAATGGGATACTTTGATTTTTCGTTCAGAAAAATCAATTTTCAAAAAAAAAGATGTTTAACAAATAAAAACGTTTTCTTAAAACCACAAATATGAATTTAGAATATAGAACTTTGAACCTGCAAAGCTTTGACTAGTTGATTTTTCGACGAAGTAATTAAATAATAATAAATATAAATAATAATAAATAAATTCATTTATATAATAAAATAATAAAATAATAATGAGTAAATAGGAATATTCCTAAATAATATTCTTAAATAATAAATAATAATCTAACTATTAAAATTCATTCATTGCGACATTATTAAAAAAGAGTAGTACATTTTTACGATTTGATTGGTAAACAACTATTTGAATAGTATTTGTTTAATAAAAGCTTGAAAATACTTCAAACTTGTATTTTATTTTTAAAAAATTGATAAAAGAATCCTGTTTAGCACGATTTTGCATAAAACTACCATACATTTTAATTTATAAAAAGTTATTTTACTTTCAAACTTTTACATTTTACAAAAAACGAAAAAAATTGTCACCAAAAATCGAAATTTGAATTTTTGTTGCACCCTATTATATATTATCATTGTCATATCTATTTATTTTTTATTAGGTAATTTTTGTATTCCATATTGCACATATATGTCGATTATCTTCTGAAATTTCTTTAAGATGAGCTCGTCCAGAAATTTTAAAAGTTGTCTTGCTTGATTATTTTCAGTTTGAACTTTTGTAGCATTTTTGGTAAAGTCAGCGGCATCGTGGTTCGAAAACTGAGCTAGCGGTGGATGTTTTCAATTGTTCATTATAAATGTGGAATGACGAGTATCAACTAAAGTCTTAGATAGAATAATTGTGTGGTTATTTGTAATTTGAAATCTACTTAAATATTTTCGTTAAAGGCAGCTAAGCTTGAATTCATTAAATTTATATACTAGGGGTGTTTTTTTTTTTGTTAATTATAACTGTGGGGCTACCGATATTTGTTAAAGTCTTGGGAAGGTGACTTGTGTGATTATTAAAACATTTTAATTTATTTGGCTCTTTTAGTTTAAGGCAGCTGAGTTGGGTTGGATAATTCGTTTAGGGATGTTTTTTTAATTGTCGATTATAACTTTGGGGCTAGATATGTTATATATTTTCTTGTCATAGAAATTTGGTTGGTCGCTTTATTTTCGAATTGAAAATTTTTGGGGTGGTTCTTTGCAGATTTTTATTATTACAGTAATTTTCGGGACATAATTTGAATTATTGAGGAGATGATTATTGTGATTATTATCATTTTAAGTTTTTGGCGATTTTACTTTAAGGTAGCTGAAATGGGGTTCATTCAATCTCTCGAGGGCTGTTTGAGTTGAAGGCAGCTTAGATGATATTCGATAAATGTGCTAGGGTAGTTTTAAGTGATATTGATTAAAACTTGGATAATAAGAATATCTACTATAGTCTTGAGGACGTGACACGTCTGATGCTTTTTTAGCACAATATATATATTTTTTTTGTTGAAGCCCGACACAATAATTATCTTCTGACTGTATACTTTTTAGATTAATATCTAATATTTATTGTTGGCATTAAGAAAGTGTTTAAATTTCATTATGGAGGTGCTAGCGGACCGGATCCCGGAATTCTCGATGTAATTAAGTTTTACTTTTAATGTGGAGTATAGAACAAGTCCGTAATATAAAGTGGGACATGAAAGGCTATGTTCGAGGTTGCTAATGTGAACAGGAAGTAAATTAGTTGCCAAACAAATATTTACTAGCGACGCAGTAAAGCATATGTATAGTCAACTTGGTTCTATCACCGGCTAAAGCTTCGCCTGGATGGTCTTCCTCCCTGCTTCCGATTTTCCAACATCGCTCAGAAATCGAATTTCTCTGCTGGGGTTTATCCCGTTACATCCCTTTGATGTGCTTATCTCAGGATACATTTAATTGACCGAATTTACTTGCACAATAATTCGATATCGAGTCTGACCACATTTTTGAGTCAGTGGGACATGAACTTAAAAGGTTGTCGATATTACTATTGCTTTATAGATATTTTCCCTCATCAAGGACCTTCAAGTGTATTTCAATTTATAAAAACTCCTTTCACTTATCTCTTTACCTCACCTCTGATCTTTTACAACTCTTTACCATCTCTACACTTTTTCCTTCCCTTCTATATTTTTGATCCCGTGCCCAGCAAACCCTTTTTCCCTTTCACTTCCTTCCCTTTAAAAAACTTTTCTGCTTCTCTTCCCCACCTCCATGAACTGATTCTCCTTTCCTACCAATCCTTAACTTTCATATATCCGCTCCATTACCTTTCCATACTTTCTTCCTAAATTTAACGTTTTAGCCTCCCAAATTTATTCCTTATTCATTCCTTTCACGCCCACACTTTACCCTTTAACTCTCTCCACTATCCAGAAACTGCACATCCTTCTAAACTTTCTTTCCAAATTAATTTCTATCCTCCTTCTTCTAAGCCTCCTATCTAACTGAAACCTGATCTATTATTCTCATAGCCGCAACTCCCTTCACCGCTTCTTATCACACTTTATTTATGATCATAACTTTTACCACTTTCTTTTCATCCGCTTACCTTTATGCTTCTCTGTCCTCAAAAATAACTTACCCCTTGATCATAGCCTTTTTTTCTCAGACTCTTCGTTTCCCTCCCTATTCCATTTGAGTTTCATCCACTCCTTTCACACTACACGCTTTCTCTCGCTATTCCTTTCTGCTCTCACTTTCGCCCTTTTCCTGCAACCATCTTCCCCAAATATTTTTCAACATGCATAAATGGGCTGTCCCTTTTCTTTATCTCATTTATCTAATTTATGATTTCCCCGTTCTCCCGCTCCTGCATTTATTTCATCTACTTTCTTCCATTTATCTTTTATCCAATTCCCTCAGACTACACATTTTCCTTTAACCACTCCTTTCATCTGCCACCTCACCCTCTTTTTGCCACCTTTGCTTGCACCCTTAATCTATTCTTCGTAGGATCCCTTTTTCTTCTTTATCCTTCCCCTTATCCTTCTCTATTTTTTTAAAGTAATCCAACTACTTCCTCTTTCTTCTCTTATCCATACCATCCTCATCTTCTTTCCTTTTTTTGATTCATAATGTGACCTCGGCTTCTCTTCGTTTTTAATCTCTTATTTATCATCTTCACCCTAACATTTCAATCTCGTCATTCCTTTTCCCTATAACCCCACCCCTGCTTATAATATGAACCTTTACTCTCCTTACTCTCCCCTCGATTATTCTTTATCTCTCTCCATTTATACTGATTTGAGGCAATATAGCGAGTGGGTCACATGACCAGATTCCGACCTTACCGACACCTTTTTTATTGCATAACTTATTTTCACACGAAGCGCCACATCGTGTTAAAAATTTGGGATAATAAGTAAAAAGCACTAA
Organism: Belonocnema kinseyi; assembly: GCF_010883055.1. Classification (NCBI taxonomy): domain Eukaryota; kingdom Metazoa; phylum Arthropoda; class Insecta; order Hymenoptera; family Cynipidae; genus Belonocnema; species Belonocnema kinseyi. The sequence continues at coordinate 132,864,331 of NC_046659.1, read as the reverse complement.
GAACGGTGGGGCTGGTCCTAAATTTTAATAATGATGGAAAAAGCCACAAAAAGCTTTTATGTAAAAAAATTTTTTTTCATAATCATAAAAATGTAGGATCAGGGCCACCTTTCTTAGCACTTTTTATTTACTATTCCAAATTTTCAACTCGATATAACGCTTTGTGTGAAAATGAGTTAGAAAATACAAAAAGTGTCAGTAAGATAGGAATCTGGTTATGTGACTCACTTATCACATGGTCTTAACTTCGAATTCCTTTCCCTTTTATACCTATCTTCAACCAAAATCAAGAATTTTCAACAAACAAGAAATTTTTTTATACAAATAGGTAAATTTTTATCAGAAAATATCAGCTTTTGAACAAGAATTAAAATGTCAACTTACGAATGAAAAATTTTGAACTGAAAATGAAACAGCTACAGTTTTATGTTAAAACATTAATTTGAAAAAGAAAAGAAACTAAGAATGCTAAATCTGGAACTACAAAATATATTTTTTTTTACAACATAGTTAAACTTCAAACCAAGTAGTTGATTTTTTACAAAAAAGAAAAACGATTTCTCGGCAAAACATACAATAGCTAATATTTTAATTAAAAAAGATTTCAATTTAAAATCAAGAAACAGTTAAATTCAACCAAGAGGACGAATTTCGAACGAAATGGTTATTTTTTGACCGAATAGTTACCTAAAAGGATGATACGTAGTTAGTTACATTTTCATTGAGAAAAAAAATAAATTTTCAAACAAAAAAAAACACAATTTTAAGCATAAAAGTAAAATTTGCAACCATACGAGATAGATTTTCAATTCAAAATATCAACTCTAAACAAAAAACGGAATGACTACATTTTCAAATAAAAAAGAGGATTTTTTACCGAAAAAAATTCTAAGAAAATAGTTGAATTTAAAAAAAAATATATTTTCCGCGAAAGGTGAGGAGTTTTCAAACAATAATATAAATATTTCACATTATATTATTTTAAAATCAAATAGATTAATTTAAGATCTGATTGTTGTATTTTCAAACCAAAAGTATGAAATTTCATCAAAAAAAGTTCTAATTTACTACTAAATTATAAAGCTGAACTATACTTGAAATGACGAATCTTCAACGAAAAAAATGTATTTCTTACAAAAAAACTTCAACTTTAAACAAAATACATTAATATTAAACCAGACATGATCCATTTTCGACCAAAAATGTAGCAGGTTCATTTTCACGAAAGACAATTAATGTTTTGTGAAAAAAGACATTTTTAACCAGAAAATACAAATTTCTAATTCCAATTAATTTTAAGAAAAGAGCTTATAATTCATCTAAATGACTGATTTAAAAAAAATGTTGACTTTACAATCGGAATTACTTAATTTTTTACCAAGAATGTTATCATCAGCCAACCTCATCAATTTTTAATTAGTTACATAAATTTTCAACTTTATAGGATAAAGTTTCAAACAAATAGTTGAGTTTTAAACTAAATAAGGAACTATTTGTATCAAAAATTCAATTGTGAAATTTTTAGTCAAAAACTGTATTTTCAGCTATCAACGAAACAATTTTTCAACAATCTAGTTCAATTTTAAACCCATTAGGTGGCTCATAAAAAAATACTTTTTTATTAAACAATAAGACTAGTAACAGAATAGTTTCAATTTGATTGAAATAATAAAATTTTTTATCAAATGATTGAATGTTTAACAAAAATAGATGAATTACGAACCAAAAATATAGTGACTGTTAATAAATTATATTAATTTAATCCCAATTAAAGAAAATTGAGTGAACGTTTTTTGAAAACAGAGGAAATATGAGAATATTTTGTAAAAGTGGAAAGTAGTTTAAGGACTCTACAAATTACATATTATTTTATTCTGCCGTCTAAGTTCATCTTTTAACATTAACAATGTTCTCAAACAAAAAGAAAACCTAAATAATTTGATTTCGAGTATTCTCATACTAGTATCAAGTAGTTTTAACTCATTATTTATTGTTCTATTGATGGTTGCATCAAATTAAATTTATGTTCAGTAGTTTAAAATAAGAGGTCAGCTTTACTGTCGCAAGACATTTGGCGACTGGTTATACTAAAATTTCGCAAATTGTTACCGCTGAAATACGACTAAATTTTTAACCTATAGACGATGGCTCACCACTTTCAGCAAGGGTTGACTGCCAAAACAAGTGTGTAACTGCCAGAATGTTTTTCTGCAATTTTTTTAGTTTTCTCTTCTTCTTACGCTTATTGTTCCTCCCAAAGGTTCCAATTTTTTTCTATTTAAATTCAGAATAGATTTCAATATTTTATATGAAACTTTAAGGAACTCCGAAGGATTAGAGATCAGTCAAAGGACGAGTTTGAAAAAAATTTATTTGGGTCTGTTTGACCTAGTTTCTAGACCGCTACTAGCAGTGACGGCATTTAAAAACTGCCTTCGGGTGAGCACTGCTTTAGACTGGGACTCACCACTTTCAGCAGGTGTTGACTGCTATGACAAGTACTTGACTGCCAGAAAGTTTTTCTGTCAGTTTTCCTCGGTTTCCGGAAGTCCTGGGAAGGGTTGCGATCTATATGGTTACGGCTCGTTACCGCTTATTATTAGCATCAATGGGTCTAATTGACCTAGTTTCTAGACTGCTACTGTCAGTCAGGGCAGTCAAAGTCTGCCTTATACTAAATTCTCCTCTAAACTATGACCTATTACATTCAGCAATTGAGCGCTGTCATAGAATAGGACTCACCAGTTTCATCAGGTGTTGACCGCCATAACAAGTGCTTGACTGCCAGAAAGTGCCAGAAAGTGCTATTGGCCTATTTGACCTTGCTTTTTAGACTGCCACTGGCAGTCAGGGCAGTCACAGACTGCCTTCTTATAAGGACAGCTCTGGAATAACACTCGATCAAAGCAACAAGGGTTTTTGCCGGAACCACAAAACGCTAAAAAACTGACCAATGAATAAAAAAATATTTTCTTTTGTTTCAGATGAATGGTTCCTCTTTTGAAAGACATCCGACTCCTTCGGGTACTGGTTAAGGAAATTTCTAGAAGAATGACTTAATCAGCAGTCGATATGAGGGAAAACAGCAAAGTGACAAATGGTTGCAGACAAGGGATGATTTCTTAACGTATAATGTCGTGGAGCTCCTTAAATAAAATAATGGTACCATCGAAAAAACAACATCTTTTGTGGAACTCAAAAACATCATCTCACCTATCTAAAGTCCCTCGAAAAAGCCTGATATAAAAACGAATTCAGTTTTGTATTTCCTCGAAGAGAGAAAAACCGCATTCTGGACTCTTTTCGGCCAATCTTCATCCATCTTTGAGTGACTTGCCAAAATATCTTTTTCTGAACTCGAAAAGAGCAAAAAGTAAATTTTAATTTAATAAGTGATGTGTATGTGATTTTTGTGATTTTAAAGTGATTTTATTCCTGGAGGTGATTTTTTTCGTTATTGTGATTACCGTTTTTGAAATCGGTGTTTAGGGATTTTGAAAAAACGTAAAAAGTGAGGCTACAAGATGAGTTTTTTTAATTCTTTGCACCAATATGTCAGCGACAGTGTCGCAAATCTGAATTTGGGGTCGAAGAGATTCTCATTTAGTCGAGAAGATTCCACAACTCCCGGAGCGGGAAGAAGTGGTTCCACTGGGAGTGTCACTTCGACAACTACTTCCACTACGACGACACACCATGGATTTCCAAAGGTGAGTTTATATCAAGCTCTATTCATTAAATAGTTTAAAAATTAGTTATTGTTATTAATAATATTATCTTTGAATAATTCTAGAAATTGCCGTTTTTCTAATATTTTTAACTTTTTGATCACTTTAGACTTGGACTGATTAAATATTTTATTTTATATAGCAAAAGTCATTGTTTAAACAAATTTTAATTGTTGATAGCTATTTTCTTCTATATAAACACTCGAAGTTCCAGTTTTATAGAAATTTTTTAATTCTTTTTTTTCAATTTTTTAATTATAGTAAAATAATAATTATTTAAACAATTCATTATTATTGTTGATAATATTCTCTTAGTTCAATGGCAGAAAGTTGCGGTTTTTTTGGACTTTTCAACTATTTGTCTGCTTCTCACTTGGATTCAATTAATAATTATTCAAGTTGAAAAAAAAATTTGTTCAGAGAAATTATTATTTCTTAAAACTATCTTAAACTATAGTAATGCCAGATAGTTGCAGTTTTTTCAATGAAATTTTCAAAATTTTGCCAAGTTTAGACTCATTAAGGTCATAATTAAGGCAAGTTAATAAAGGTAGTTTCTTTAATAATTTATTATTAATTATAACTATCTTATCTTAAATAATTACTAGAAAGTTGTAATTTAAAAAAAATTATAACAATGATTTGCATTTGTAGTTATAAACAAAAAATAAATTAATATTAGAGCGAAAAATATTTTAAACAATCTCTTTCTTTTTTGTAAAGACATTTATTCGGCTGTTGGGGGGGGGGGGGGGGGGGGGGTTGATATCGCAATATGCTCGATTCCCAATTTTTCTCTTACGCCTTGCAATAAACTTATTGTTGTAATTCAAAACAAAAATTATACGATTTATTAACATAAAAAATAAATCACTTGAAAAGGTAATAACATAAAAATATTATTAAATAAATAATTCTTGTTCAGGCTAATTTATTGTTTGTTTATATTTAAACAGTCGTAGCAAAAGTAAAGATTTTCAAAATAAGTAACGTTGTTTGTTAAGTTTTATTATTTATTTCTTTACTAACTAAAAATTGGACGAAAAGTAAAACATTTGAAAAAAAAACTGCAATGATAAACCTCAGTAATGAAAAATAAAGTTGTAAACAATGATAATTTGTTTATTTAATGATTTTTGCTATATTGAATAATTTATTAACGCACACTATGTGAAAAGTAGACGAATAGTTGTAAATTATAGAAAAAAATCTCAGCTTTGTTGATTTATTTGAATAGAATATAATTAATAATGATAAATCGTTAAAACAATTAACTTTTAGTAATTTCAATTAATTATTTTACTCACTTTAATTAAAAATTGAACAAACATTAGGAATTTTTTAGAAAAAAATGCAATTTTCTAACATTATTCTAAGATAATGTTATTGCAAATAGTAATAAATTGTTAACAGAATTACGTTTGTCACCATTAATGAATTAAGTATTACCTAAGTCTAATTGAAAATGCGACAAAATGTGGAAAATTAAAAAAAAATCCGAGACATTCCAACTCTCTAGTATCATAAAAAATTGAATACTATCAATAATAATAATAAATTTTTTAAACAATTAGCACAAGAGAGATGAAAAAATCATTATTACTGCCAACAATTCGTTATTGTTTTTAGTGACTTTCTTTCAGAATGGAGTTAGAAATTTGCCTTCTTGTCTGATTTTTCAAACTTGTTATTAAATTTTAAGTTACAGAAAACCAATAAAAAAAATTAATTTTAATCACATCATTTTTTACAAAATGTATAATTTTTTATCACAATATTCTCTGAGAATAATGTTAGAAGTTCACCGTTTTTTCTATAATTTCTCACTGTTTATTTATATTAACATTAGAGTTAGGTTATAATTAATGCATTTGTACAAAAATGATTGTTTAAATAAATGATTACTCTTCATTACTCTCTTCTTTTATATATTCCTTTAAGAAGTAAGAAGGAAACTAAGGTGAGATATAAATTTTATAAATATTTTTTTTATTTAAATAATATATCTGTTTAAATAATTATATTTGTTTATTTGAATTAATTTTTAAATCTCTCTATTTTATACAAAAAACCAATTATTATTTTTGGGTATTTTAAAGAGTTTTAAAAGATAAAAAAATTTAATAAAATCTCCAAGGATTTCTAGGAATTTAGAAGATTTTTAAGGATTTTACTTCTTTAATTTTAATGAATACAAGTTTAGAATATATGATATTTGAGCAAGTCTGATGATCTATTTTGATCAATATAAGAGGAAAATGATTTTTTTTTGCGAATAAATTATGAAAGATTTAGATGCCCTTACTTGAATTGTTAACTAGAAAATCAATAAATACAATAAGAATTTTTTTCTGATTTTGAGGGGGTTTTTTATGACTCTCTAATTTTTTTCTAAAGGTTTTAGAAATTAAACTAATTTTTAAATGTGCATTAAAAACTTAAATTTAAAATTTCAATTATAAATGTTTGAAAAATAATAAAATTGTAAAATTAAATGATTGATTAATTTATGAATTATGAATCACTATTAGGAAAAACTGATTACTTCTGTAATTAATTAATTTTATTCGGCCGGAAGCTATACTATCAAATTCACATTATAGTTTATACTTTAATTAGTTCACTCAACAGAAAATTCAATTTTAAAACTTTTTATCCATTTTTTAGCTTTGGACGTAAAGTGTTTGCTTTCAAAGTAAACGAAGTTCAATAAAAATAAATAAATCAAATAAGGGTTTTAAATTGATTTGAAACAAATTGATGTAGTGTACATTTAATAGCTTTCATAAAAAGGATGTCAACATTGTCAACACAATCTTCGATTCAATAACGGAAACTTAAGGTCGCTCTCTATTTTTATTTTTTTCACCGCAAACACGATTACTGATGAATAAATTTGCCAAATAAATAAAAATTATTGAAATGATAAGTTCTCAAAGGGAAATATAGCTAAAAAAAATTGTATTTCATAAATTTTGAAACACGAATGTTCAAATTTCGCAAGATGCATTTCCCGAATTATTAAATTTGTGAAAAAAAAAAGATTCAATAAAACTATTGTTATGAATTTGGAAATTTATTGTTTTCAGGAATTAGAAAATTAATTTTTTATGGAATTTAATTTCTCTTCAATTTCTCGTATAAATTTTGCCTGTACCGATTTATTTTAACTAGAAACAAATTTTAACAAATTTGATAAAAAAAGATTCTGCTGATGCGTATAGTCACTTAAGATTTAATTTTGATTTAGAAATCAATGTTTTGTAGATATTTAAAAATGGTACAAAATCGTATAAAATTATTCCACAATTAATGTTTTTAGAGTTAAGTTTAACTTGGAAAATGCATTTAAAATTAAATTTAGTAGCATAAAAAACAAGTTTCTGAAAATGGAAGACCTTGGGGTGTTATCCTCTTCCTTGTGCACTCATAGTTATTGAGTAATCTTGTTTTAGCCATGAAATGGTTTCAAGAATTTTTTTTAGAGAATTCCTTAAATTCAAGATTTTACAAATTTCAGAAAGAGAGCGGATTTCAGGAATTTCGCAAATTCCAGGATATAATGAAAATCAAGGAATACAGAGTTACAGAAATTACAAAAATTAAAGTAATTCAGGGAATTTCGACAATTGAAGGAAATTAGAGATTAAAATGAATTCATTGAATTCGCGAAATTTCATAAATTCAGAATATTCAACGAATTAAGAATATTCCATGATTTCGATGGATTCAGGGAACTTAATTTACACATAGAATTCAAGGAATAAAGAGATTTCATGGATTTCAGGGAATTCCGGGATTTCAAGAAAATTAGAAAGGTTCACTGAATTCTGTGAATTGAAGGAATACAGAGAATTCAGAGAATTTAAAAAAGTTCCGAGAATTCAGTGTATTCAGAGAATTCAAGTAATGCAGGGTATACGAGAAATTTAGAGGATTTATCGAATTCTTTTAAATTTATAGATTTTCAGAAATTTCGAAAATTCAAGTAATTCAGGAAATTTATATAATTTAGGATATTTGGAGAACTTAGGAATTTCAGAAGAGTCAGACAATTCGAGGACTTCAGATTTTGTCAAGGATTTAAGATTTTTCAGGGAATTTAAGGAATTCAGAGACTTTATAGAATTCATGGAATTCAGAGACTTTTATAGAATTCTTGGAATTCAGAGACTTTAGGTAATTCATGGAATTCAGAGACTTTATAGAATTCTTGGAATTCAGAGACTTTAGAGAATTCATGGAATTCAGAGACTTTCGCGAGTTTTCAGGGTTTGAGGAATTCTGATAATATAATGGAGTACCTGTTCTACGAAAATTTATATTTAATAAATGAAAAATTGCTTTTTCATACAAAGTAATAAACAAAAGCGTAACATTTTCTCGCGTGTTTTGACAAAATTCTATTTTTTTTGCAAATCAGTAGAATTTATAAACAATAAAAAAAAGTTTTGAACCAAAAATGAAACAGTTCAATTTTAAAACAAAAATGAAACAGTTCAATTTTAAAACAAAAACAAAATAGTTCAATTTTAAGCCAAAATGGTGAGTTTTTAAAAAAGAAGAATAAGTTTCCAGTAGAAAGGCAACTTTTCAACAAAATACATAAATTTTCAACTGAATATTTAAATTTATAGTTAAAAAAGATAATTTTTCTACAAAAAGAAAACGAATTTCTAACAAGATTGTTAAAAAAAATGAAACAAAAATGTAATAGTTAAATTTTTACATAAAAATTTATTTTTTAACAATATAGTTTAACCTGCAACAAAAGAAGTACATTTTTAACTAAGAAAAGATCATTTTCAAGTAAAAATTAATTAGTTGAATTTTCTTTTAAAAAAATTAATTTACACCTAGAAAAAACTAATTCTTTAACAGAACAGTTTAATTCTGAGCTATAGATATTGTATTTTCAACTAAAGTGATGAATATTTATAAATACTTAATTCTTAAGTCGAAAAAGTTATAAAAAAATCATAAAACAGAAAAAAGTAAAAGACTGATTTTGATCAAAATGGTGATATTTTCAGTCAAAGAGAAGAAATATCAATCCCTATAAAAAAAACTGATAAAATTATGAACTTTCAAACGTTCTTTCAGTAAACAATAATGTTTTAAAATATATGGAACTATGCCAGAAAAATTTCCCCTGTTGGAAATATTAAATATTTCCTTTTCGAATAGAATGAATGACACTTTAACACTATTTTACGAATAAACTATACACATTCATTAGTAATTTGTGCAATTTCATTAAAATTTATTTGTGCAATTTATTATTATTTAGGGAAGGAGGATTCTTTTTGGTTGCAAATTCAACTGTTTTATTAAAAATTCATGTTTCTGGGCTAAAAATTGAACTCTTTTCATGGAACGTCAACCTTTTGTTTAAAACTCATATTTTGTTGCTGATAAGTCACCTGAATTTTTTGTTGGATAAAAAAGATTTTGTTCTTGTTGATCATGGTTCTTTTTCATTTAGAAGGTAATCTTTTTTAGTAGAAATATTACACTTTTCTTAGATAGAAATTTTCTGTTGAAAAGTGGATGGAAATATTTGTGGTTAAAAATTCAACTTTTCTTTTGTAAATTTGTCTTTTTGATTAAAAAATTCACTTGTTTGAGTATCATTTTAAGTTTTTGTGTACAAAAATACAACTGTTAGGTTGAAAATAAGCATCTTTTTAAAAATACCTACTTTTTGGTTCCAAATTCGAAATTTAGCAGAAAATTCACTTATTTTTTATAATTCTTATTTTGATGTTAAAAATTGGAGTGGAATCTTCTTTGGATAAAAAAGTAGCTATTTTCCTTAACTTTGTTTAATTCATCTGTTTTAGAAGAAATTTCATCTTTCTTGAATAAAATGCAACTGTACAGTTGATAATCGAAAAAAAAGCTTTTTTTTTAATTTTTCTTTTGGAATGAAAGGTCAATATTTTTCGCAGAAATGTACTGTTTGTTAAAAAGTTCATATTTCGATCTTGAAAAGTCAACTTAAATGGTTTTTTCATGAAAAGTCAACTGTTAAAAAAATGGTTTCAAAATAAAAATACACCTGTTATAAGAAAAATTTAATCCTTGTTAGATAAAAATGAAACTATTTGGTAGAAAATGCACCCAAATTGTCAAAAAGTCATCATTTTAGGTAATAGTTCTTCTTTGTCGACTGAAAATTTAACTATTGTCGTACAAATTTATTTTGTGTTTAAAAATTCATTTTTCGTTATTGAAAAATCAAATTAAATCTTTTTTAAACAAAAATTTAGCTATTTTTTTGTAATTTATCTTTTTGATTTAAAAATTTATCTGTTTTAGTAAAACATTCTTTTTTTATAAAAATACAGCTTTTCAGTTGACAATTATTATTCTTTGCTTGAATCTTTGACTATTTTGTTTGAAAGATGTGGTTGAATAACTTGGTTAAGAAATATTTCTTAAATATTTAAATATCTAGTTATAAATAATTCTCTTTGCTTGAAAGTTTAACTATTTGGTTAAAAATGAGTCCTTTTTATTGAAAATTCAAATACTTGGGTAAAAGTTAAACTACATTGTAAAAATAATTTTTTGACTGAAGGCTCATGTCTTTCATTGGAAATTTAACTGTTCAGTGGAGAAGCCTTATTTTTTGTTTAAAATTCATTTTTAAACTGAAAATTTACCTTTCTCAATCTTTTTAAATTTCTTTTATTTTGGCGAAGAAACAAATTTCTTTGCTTGAAATTTCGTTTTTGTTGGGTAAAAATGCATCATTTTCGTATAAAATAAATTTTTTGCTAACAATTTCTATTTTCAGTTTTAAAATTCAGTTGTTAAAAAGAAAGTTCGTCTTATGCTTCAAGTTTAAAAAATTTTATTTCATTTTATTTCTTTGTTGGGTGAAAAATCTTTATTTGTTGAAAATTTATCTTTATTGTTTTATAACCCTTTTTTGTGCTTAAATTTCTTCTTTTTTTCTTTGAATGTAAACTATTTCACTTTTTGGTTAGGTTTTTGTTTTTGTAGTTTGAACGTTCAACTAATATGTTAAAAATGTAAATTTTTCTGTAGAAATTCAATTGTCTTGTTAAAAGACCATCTTTTATAGTAGAAAAGCCTTTTTTGTATAAAATAAATAAATCCCTTGCATAATTTAAATACGGCCCCGTAGTGAAATTAAAGAAATTAAAGACATTCTGCCTACTAAAGGAAGTAGAGAATTTGAAAACTTACCGAATTCATGAATTTCTAAGAATTCCCGAAATTCGTAAAATTCAAGGAATGCAGAAAATTCAAGGATTTCATGGAATTCCAAAAAACAAAGGAACTCAGAGATATAAGGACACTTAAAAGAATGCGAGAATTCAGATAATTAAAGGAATTCCGGGAATTCTGCGTTTTTAAGGAATTCAGAGAATTTAGAGATTTACGGAAAATCAGATAATTTAAGGAAGACGAAATAAATAATATGAATACAATTGAATCTGATATCGTTGAAGAGCATTCTAAGTATTTAAAAAGAATTCAAAATATAAATTATTATCAATAATAAAAATATAAAAGATTCAGAGAAAATCAATTTTTATTTTTATTTTTTTTAGGTTGTACCACCACCTGGGACAACCACTCCTCCTCATGCTCGTTCTCTTTCGACTCGACGACGGACAATCGAGTCAACTTTCATCCCTGGACTCTCGGTACATCCAGCAGCGGGGGGTGGGGGTGGACAATTGTCACCCCGAAGAGTAGGCTCTTTCAGAAGAAGTAGGGGATCCACTGACAGACCGTCATTAATATTTTGTCGTAGAAGACCATCCTGGCCAGAAGTCGACAATGAAGCAACTTCTGGGTAAGTTCTCTTCTTTTTTTTTCGTCTTTCAGTTGCTCTGATCTCCATTCAAAAAATATTAATTGTTATTAAAATACTTATGTTTATGTTTGACTTTAATTTTTGGCCTAAAAAATTTAATATTTGCATATATTCACCAGAATCTATTTAATAATTTATTACTGTATTGTCATTATTGAAAAGTGAGGGAAAGTGCAATGTCCAACAGTGAGGAAAACTTGATTTTTTGGTTTAAAAAGTTCTAAACGTCGTATTTCGAAACTGATTTTTAAGTTTTCTTTTTTAGATAAATAAGTACTAAATTTCTTAGGGGTCTTTCACAAATACCATAAGGCAATTTGAAGGGAGGGGGCGCACAGTCGAACAAAAAAGTTTGTGAACAAATTGATTTTCAGAAGACAGTTATTATCCGATTTTAACTTTTTTAAAATGTAAGCTAATAAAATTGCGCATCAAATTGTTATAGCCGATTTTTAAATTTTCGTTTATTTTTTTTGTTTATTTAATATAAAAAATGAAAAACATAATTTTTTACTTTTAAAGTATACCCGTCTCGAAAAATGCTTTGACTCAATCAAAAATAAATAGAAAACTAAAAACAAATATCCAAGAAAAGATGTCCAATAGCAATGTAAATGTTAAAAAATGTATGGAATTTGATATAAAGAAATAAGTGAATGCAAATATTTTTGTGTGATTGGCGGCGATTCGTCCTTTGATTCACAATAAATTTGAACAATTTATAGACAAAAAGAGTTTGTTAGTTGATTAAAAAAGTTAATAAATAATTTGTTATTTTGAAAGCAATTTTTATAAACAAATATGCATATGTTCAATAAAATTTGTATCATTTGGTGTATTTATAAATAAAATACTGATTTTCACGGAATTGACAACAATTATTGAGCAATGATTTTTTGCTATAAATTGATAACATTTGATAATTATTTTACCAATAGAATTAACAAATACATCTTTCAGCTATTTTTCCGCATTTACAATTGTTTTGTTTTGTGTAATCAAATGTTGATAACACATTCTGGAACTTTTTTTATTAGTTCGACAACGATCAACTATTTTTATTTTCATTAACAATTTAATTGGCGTAGTAATACACGGTATATAATACAAGATTTTTACGAACCATCAAAAAAAGTTTTAAAGTGTCTTATTAACAGTAGATTACATTTGTTAATCAGGTTTGGTAATAAAATTATCACATGTTATCGATTCGTCGCAAAAACATCCTTGCCAAATAACTGGCTGTTAAATGCGTGCAAAAACAGTATTTTATTTATAAATAGATAAAAGTTCATTTAAACAATTTCCGTTAACAATTAAAAGTACTTAACTGTAATTAAAACTTTCGAACATTTTTTAGCATTTGTTATTCACAGTTAATTGCATCGAAAAAGTTAAATTTGTTTCTCCAAGGGTAGCATAATTGTGCATATGTTAATTAAGGAATTATTTATTAACTTTGATCAATTCAGCTAAAAACTTATTTTGTCCATAAATTTATCAAATTCAGTGCGAATCAAAGAACGAATCGCCCTCAGTCACCACGAAAACATTTTTATTAACTTTTTGTTTATAATAAATTCCGTAAATTTTTTGACTTTTGCATTGTTAGTGGACATATTTTTTGAATAGTTGCTTGCAGTTTTGTAGGTATTTTTTATTGAATTAAAGAATTTTTTATAAACTGGTATTCTTCAATAGTCAAATTTCTTTTTTCATTTTTCTTATTAAATACATAAAAAACGAAACAAAAGTTCAAAAAATGGGCATATCTGTTCGATGCGGTACTTTATTAGCTTTCATTTCAAGAAAAAGTTAAAATAAGGTAAAAATTGTGTTCTGAAAATCAATTTAATCCCGGAAGCTTTTTTGCCCCACAGTGGGGCACCCAGTGGGGAAAAATTACTTTTCTTATTTAAAATTTAAAATTGGATTTCAATTTTTTTATAATAAAAATTTTTGAAATAGCTGAAGTTTTATAAAGTAACAATAGTCCAAGATATTCCAATATTATAAAATAAACAAAAATATTTTTTATCAGAAAATTATTTGTTGAAAGAATTTGTTTCCGATTTTTCATAGGTTTACGTTTTCTTAAGTTACATTGCAAGAAATTTTGATAAAAGCAATATACTGATGAAGACATTTCTTCGTGTGATGATTATTGTTAATATCATAAACAAATTGACTAAATAAATGCTTTCATCAGCCATTTTTCAAAGAAAATTTTTTTTCGAGGTCATTTTCTGAATTAGGAACTTTATGATAAATTAAAAAAAATTCCTAATATTTTGATTGATCCTATTATTTTTTTTTTCAATAAATTCAAAAAACAAATGTGTCTGCACAAAAGTTCGTTTTTTTAACGCCAGTTCCTTAATTTGGGAGCTACATGCAAATTTTAGCAACATTTATAATAAGTGGATAAATTTTTTAATTTTTTTAAAACGAATTTAACAAACCAGTTCATTATTCGGGAATCTGCATACGTTATTTATAACCAAAATAGTCTTTTTCCCACTGTGGTTGAATTTATAACCATAAATAAAATAATTAAATTTTAAGCTAAAAATGAGTTTTAAACAAAGACAAATTATTTTCAATGGAGTAATCTAATTTGCTACCAAAAAGATGATTTCAAATAAATAGATATAAATATGCTCTAATAATTGAATTGTTAAATCGCTAAGGGAAGCAATCAATTTTTAAAAAGAAACAAATTTGCCAACAAAAAAATAAATTTGTAACCTAAAAAATGAATTTACTCATGAATCTTCAACGATGAATATGAATATTTTTTACCAAATAGTAACATTTTTAATTACGGATTAGTTAAATTTCTATTTGAAACAATCAATTTTCAGTGAAAGGAAAACATTTTCAACCGAAAAAATAAATTGTTAATCGAATAGTTGGATTTTTAACCAAAATTATAATTTAAAAAAAATTATTTACATCGTACCTACAAAAAATTAATTGTCAAACAAAAAGTTGATTGTTTAAAATGAAAAACATCATTTTTACAAGAAAAAGAAAATAGTTATACTTTCATCTAGAAAAACAAATAATTTCAAATGGCAAAAACAAACGAATTTGCAACCAGAGTGTTAAAATAGCATCTGAGAGATTTTAATATCCAGAAATGAAAAAAGTACAATCGAATTTTTTGTGAAGTAATGGATTTTAAATAAAAAAGCATAAAAATGTTAACATGATATTCATATTTTGAAACAAAAAGTCAAAAAATGATTAGTTACATTTTTAGTAAAAAAATCCATTTTTAAACAAAGAAATGAATTTTGAACTGAAAAGATGCTTTTTCAAATAAATATAAAAATATTTAACACAATGATTAAGTTCTTATCAGAAAAGTTCATTTTTAATGCAAAAAGACGAATTTCCAACAAAAAAGTATAATTTTTTATAAAAAAGCATGACTTTTTAACAAAGTTCTTAACTTTTCATAAAAATAGTTTAATTTTCAGTTTAAGAATAAATAAACAATAATAATCTAATAATATTGTAATATAATATTATTTAAACGATTGACATTTAATATTATAGTTCACTTTTAAAATGTCAAAAAACCAATTTTCCTAATTTGTAGGTGAGTCTTTCTTTAAATAGCAAAATGACCAAAAAACGTAATTTTTCAAATTAAAAACTTAACTTACACCAAAGAAAAATTTTCATTTTAAATAAAATTCCTTATTTTCTCTTTGATTGTTATAAACAAATTATGTGACAATTATGCAATGTACTGTGTTTTCGGCGTTTGAAGTAATTACTTATACTAACAGCCTTCTTAAATTATGTTAAATTAAAAAATAATGAAAATTGAACAGTAAAAGAGAAACATTTTTATTGTTTTAATAAATGCAATTGTTTGGTGTTGCTTATCCTATACAATTTTTATTGCTCGCACAATAAGTTCTTTTATTTTACGTATTACAGTTTGACACAGCAAAAGATCATTCAACAACAATTGTTGTTTATAAAAATAAAAATATTTATTTTTTTGTCTTTGAAGCAATTCAGAAAATAAAGTAACTTTATCTTTAAATGACAGTTACTACAAATGTGCAGAACCCCCTCAGAAAATTAATAATTTTTAATTTAGAAGAAGAAACTTAAAAATTAATTGAGAAATACGATCGCAAGTACTTTTTAAACCAAAATATTCTCTTTCTTGACTGAAGATGGTTTTAAGAATGTTTAGTAAAACTAAACATTCTTAAAACCATCTTCAGTCAAAATTAAAAATTAAACGTTTCCGCTTAAAGTCCAATGAAAATGTTCAATTTGCTATCTCTGTTGAAAAATTTAAATATTGAAACAGCAAAAGATACGCAAAGGTATCGGAAGAAGCCAATTAAAGAAATTCAATTGCTCTTTTAGGATGAATAGAGTTTCCGTTTGAAAACGAACTTCCTTCGCTACTTGACATCGCTTTTCACACTTTCAGGAAATTATTCAGGAAGCTGTTCAGTTAAATATTTAAGAAACTTAAATATTCTTTAGAAGTCTCTCACCCTTTTATGGGAAGTAAAGTGGAACAAAGTCTAAAGAAAGTTTCTTTCATGAGAAATTCGTTGAATTATCCGTTAATTATTTCACACGCAAATCATATCTTACAAATTTTTAGCTTTTTAAAAAAATTTATCTTTCATCACAATTCAGGAATTCTCAGTTGAAAAGTAAAACCTTTCAATTCACAAACTTTGCAGGCTTAAAGTTTATGGTTCAATTTCAAAAGGCAATGAATTTAAATTTATTTCGTTCTTGTATCAAGTTCTTATTTAAAAAATTAAAATAGATAAAAATAATAAGATCACAATTTTTTACCGAAAACTTTATTTGAGATTTTAGGTTTAGAAGGATTCTATCTTCTAGCTTCAAATTTGAATATAATTTACATAATTATCAAACATTTTCAGTATTTCATCTCGCGTCTGACCTATGTAGATTTTTCTACTGATATTGGTCCATAGTAAGGCCAATCAAGTATATATTGGTACTTTTTGTGCACAAGTTTAAATAATGAATTCTTTGCTAGCATATGTAAATTATTTTTAATTAAAAATTAGAATAATAGAATATTTGACATTATAAGATTTAAGAATAATTTTCTCTTCAGAAGAAAATCGACTGCTTCTAATGAAATAATTCTTTTGAATTCATCTGATTAATAATCTTTTATTTTCGGATTTTATTTAGACAATATTTTTGTTCATAAAATTATTTCTAAAATAGTTTCTTCAATTAAGTTTTTTTTATCAATATCGTATTTTTCTAGAGAACACTTTTCCCAATATCAAAGCAAATTTCTTGGGTTTTTAGTCAAAAAGTTGAAGTTTCATAAAAATGGTGAGTTTTCAAACAAAGAGAATGATTTTTTATCAAAGAGACGAATTTTTAACAAAATATTTTTTAACAATTTATTAATTAATAAATTTAATTAATAGTTCATTAATTTTTAAAACACAGTTGCGTTTTTAAGAAAGAACAATGAATATCTGACTGAAAGAACCAATTTTTAACCAAATTTATTTTTAAGCTAAATAGTTGAATTTAGAACAACAACAAAATTTCAAGCCAAGGAGAGAACAAAAATTTCTACCAACAAAAAATCTTCAAGGCAAGGAAAAAAATGTCAATCACGTAATTGAATTTTTAAGCCAAAAAAGATGAATCTTTACAAAAAATTGGAATTAAAAAAGAAAGATAAAATTTATACTAAAAGAGATAAGTTTTTATCCAAAGAGATGAATTTTCAAAGAAGATAATTTATTATTTTGCAAAATTGAGCTGGAATATAGTAGTTTAACTTTCAAGCAAAAAGTTTAAGTGACAACCGAAAATTAAATTCTTAAATGGAAATAGTCAATCGTCAAACTAAAATTGGAAAAGTTGAATTTTAATTTAAAAAATGAGTTGAAAAATCGAGTTTCAGAGAAAAAAATTAATAATAATAACTAATAAAAATACTTTCCAACAAAGATGATTAATTGACTACCAAACAAAATAATCCTTCAACCCGAGTGATAAATTTGTATGCAAGAAAATTAATTTCCTGTAAAAAAAAATAAATTTCGATTCGGAAATGCTCAATTTTAGATCCCTAATTCTTAGTTGTTTTTAATATTATTTTTTAAAGTTCTTATTAACATTACTAAAGTTCGCACTCCATTGAATTTAAATTGTCCTTCAATTTAAAAACTTTGCTTCATAATTGAGACATCACAAAATGAAAAATTTTGAAAGATTCAAATTTTTTTATTTTCAATCTGCGAAACAGATTTTTAATTTATTTTAATTATTTGAAATTATTTCGAAAAATTTTTAAAAATTCAACCCTCAATGTATTCTTAAAATATTTAAACGAATTTGTAAGGATTTTAAGGGAGATAATTTCAATTTTTCCTTATTCGTCATTTTTTTAGAATTTTCAGATTATTTAAAAAGAATTTAAAGTTGAAATAAGGACTGGTTTTAGTGATCTATGTAATTTAAACTAATTTTATGTAATTCGGAATTTATTTTAATAATTTGAAAGTATGTCGAAGAATTTAGAAAATTTCTATAATCTGAAAGGACATTAAATTTTAGATGAGAATTTGATTAATGTTGATATTAAAGATAAATGAAAAATTCCATTTTACGATATCATTTTAAATTGAACTAATTTTGCTTGTTTATAAAAATAATTCTTATAAAAAATGTAACTATTGCATTTGTAATTTTCAAGGTTCTATGGGTAAAAATTCAACTTTTTTGTTGAAAATTTAATTTTTTGAAATTTAACTAATTTGTTAAAAGTTCGTTTCTTCTTTGTAATAGAAAATATTAAATTTTTTCTAACAAATAATCTGTATTCTAAAAAAAATCAAACATTTTTTCGAAAATGTAACTGCCTTTACTTAAATTTAAATGATTTTTACTTCAAATTCCTTCTTTGGTAGAAAATTCATCTTTTTAGGATAAAAATTCAATAATTTGCGAAATTCCAACGGTTTTGTGAAAAAGTTAGTTATTTGTTTAAAAATTAAATTTCAATTAGCTTCAAATTCGATAATGCAATTTTAAACAATCCTAATCAAAAATGACCTTTATTATATGAACAGAGGAAAATTATTTAAATAAAAAATGTAGCTTTTTTTGTTGCTAAAGTTTAAAGATCAGGAACTAAAAATATTATATATTGTAGCATCGTGAGTTTCCACCGTTATAAAATGAACAGTCATCGAAAAAGGGGTTTAGACCAAACATTTTTTTATTTCCACTATAAAATAAATTTCTGCTGAGTTTCATGACAAATATTTTTTCACTGCAAAATAAAATATATTTGACAATTTTTTTTGTCTCGGAAAACATGCAAAAGTCCTGGAATTTTTTTCAAGAATTGCTAGATACCCAGCTAATAGATATTGGATGTCCGAACGGTTTTAGAAGTCTTTTTGAGCTGAAAGGTGTGTTTCATCTCACAATTCCTAATTCACACATTTAAACAGAAAAAAATATCCATTAAATTTTATAGAGCTAATCCTATAGTAGAGGTTACAAAGTTCCGAAAATTTCAAGAGATTTAATAGACTAAAGAATTCAAGAAACGTATTTATATTTTTAAATTACTTTAAAATCTCAAAGCTCATTTAAATTATACTGAAATTCCTGAAAAATTACTAAAAATCTTCTAAATTCAGTAAAAATATCTGGAACTCTTTCAGTGTTTTGAAATCTTTTGAAATTCGATTATAAACTTAAAATTTTTTTTATTGAATAACTCCCGTTAAATTCCTTGAGATTCCTGAAAATCTGTTTAAATACTTTAAAATATTTTAAAATTACATGAAGATCATTAAACTCTTTTGATTTTTTTGAAAATCATTTAAAATGCTTAAAAATATTTTGAATCCTTTCACTGACTTTTTAAACCATGTTAAATCCATTAAAATGCTACAAAATACCTTAAAATCACTTAAAATCTCTTTAACTCATAACAAGTATTTTAAATTCTTTGAAATCTCTTAAAAATGCTTGTGCTTTTCCTAATTTTTCTAAAATCTTAAAAAATTCTTAAAAATTACTTGAAATCTTGCGAAATTTATTTATAAACTTTAATCTTTTTTCAATTAAAAGAATTTTTTAATTCCGTTAAATTATTTTTAAATTCATTAAAATCCTTTAAATGCCCTACTTTTGAAATCCCATAATCTCTTGAGGGCGAAATATTTGGTATTTTAAAGATAATTATACTTTTCTTATGTTCAAAAAATTTGAAAAAAATAATAAAAAAGATTTTTAAAAACACTACTACCATGCGGGCTATACTATTTTTGAGCCTGGGAGAATTTTTTCCCCCTAAAAATGTGGTTTCGTATTTTTTTTTGTAAACTATGGAAAATATCGCAAAACAAGAATAGACGTATTTCAAAGAACTTTTTTGAGAGGCGCAAACTTTTATCTTAGCATTTTTTCATATCTGTAATTGTTTACTAGAAAAAGTAGAAAATTCGATTTTAACAAAAAGGATTTCTCCGGGCTAGAAAAATTATTTAGCAAGCATCACACTTAGAAGATATCTTCATTATCGTAGTCAAAGTTAAAAAAAATTGATCAAAAATTTAAAGGTGGATTTTTTGAGAAAATCGATTTTTTTTACAAAACCGCTGCCATTTTGTTAATTTAAAATCTTTTTTAATTTCGTCCCTATTAAAAATGACGGCATCCAGTAAAAATTTAAGTGAGTTTTTTTAACATTTTGTGATTTTTACATCAGCAAGAATCACATCTGTCAGGTAAAGTTAAAGAAGATATAAAAAAAACATCAAAAATTGAGACAATCGTTCTTAGAAGGGCGTCTTAAAGATGAAGGTGAGTAGTCTTTTGGGTCGAATATATCTCAGAGTTCATTTAGTTGCTATTATAAATATTTATCAATTTATTGTTATTTAATTACTTAATATTATTTCATAATTTAGTATTATTTAGTATATACGATTTAAAAAAGCCAGCAATTCTACTATGACATTTAGACATTAGGCTCTTAAATGCCTCAATAAAAATTTTAAAAAGAGAGGAAAGAAAAAGAAGATAGACACCACACTCCCTTGCTTCTTTTTTCTCTTGTCTTTTATTTTTTCTTCCTTGTAATCAAAATAAAAAAAAAATATGAAAAATCGACTACCCCGATGACATTAAATATTAATTCGATTCAATTTATCTTTAATTTAAGTTTACTTACAAAGTTTAAACGAACAAAAAAAAAGAATTTTCAACAAAAAAATTTAAAACTCAACAAAGATGCATTTTAAATAAAAAAAATGCATTTAAAACCAAACAGTATAATTTTAGATTAAAAAAATTTTTAGAAAATAAAAATGGAATTATCAAATTAGAAGTTTAAAAAGTTAATTTGAAATGAAAAATAAATTTTTTTAAACAAGTTAAATGAAGCCCAAAAATACAAATGATTAAATTAATGAAAAGACGATGATTAAAACGATAAAAATTTATGAAAAAAATTCTTTGTATTTAATTGCGACTTTAAGGCATTCGTAATTTGTTAACATAATCTTTCAGCATTAATATTTCTTGAAATTATTATTCCTTTCTAAAGAAAGAGAAATAAATTTTCTTTTTCTTTTCTTCGGATTTTTAGCAAAACCATGTATGTCCTACGCTGTTATCGCGATCTTAAATTTTGATTTTATCGGAACAGAATATGACTTTTAATAAAAAATTTGCTGGTTCTCATTGAGCATTCCCAGGATTTAGGAAAATTTTTATATTTTTGAAAAAATTAAAAAAGTTTGTTTTGGCATCGCTTTCAAACGCCGATTTTTAAAACCAATACAATTTTTTCAATATTCTTGACGATTATTTTTAATTGGCTGACTTTTTCACATCTAACTTACCTTTCCCATATTCAGAAACTTAATATCCCGGAAGCAGGATTTTTTTTATATTTTAAAACTAAATATTAATTTTTTATCACAATTTGCAATCAAGCATAAATAAGAGCATTTTATTGCGATATTGATTTTAAAGAATATTATTTTCATTTCGAGAAATTTCTGGTTTATTGTTCATCTACTTCTGTATTACTAATTTCAAATTATCTGGAATAAAAGAGAAAAACAAAATCAATTCAGAGACTCTCTACCAAGAAGGTGAATTATGAACGTAATAATTAATTTTTTAATTAAAATAGAATAATTTTCTAAAAAAAGTTATATTTTTCACCAAAAAACGATTAAGTTTGTACGAAAAAGACAATTTTTCAAAAAATAATAGCTGATGTTTTTACCAAAAAATTTTTTAAAGATTAAATTGAAAACAGTTCATTTGTAGCAAAAGAAAATACAATGCATTTTTAACAACAAACATAATTAATCTTGAAGAAAATAATTAAAATATTCAACCAAGACAATAGTTATCCCCAATCTATATATAGTAATTTTTTTATAATGTAAGAAAAACACGGTGCACCGTAATTTCTTCAAAGCTGATTTTTTAAACTTTAACTCTAATTAATGTTCAAAACTCCTAAAAACAAAATTAAGAATCCAACAACCAAGTTTGTAGAATAACCAATAAATGTTTCTATTGTAACTTAAAAAAAGATACAAATTTTCTTAAAAAAGAAAAGAATAATATGATTTTTTTGGATAAAAAAGAAAAAATTGAAAAGAAAAATAAGAAGAAAACCAACCAAAGAATTTTTTTCTTTCCCTTATTAGGAACATTTTTTATTATATTCCAAATTACAATAGGAACATTATATAGTAATTGTTAAATTTACTTCTTGGATTCTTGGTTTTATTTTCAGGAATTTTTCAAATTTAGTTGATTATTAGACGTTCTAAATACATAAACGTATTTAAAAAATTTCAGGTTATTTGTAATAACCTGAATTAATTTTCAATCTATTTTAATGATTCAAAAGTATTTCGAAGAATGTTATAAAATTGAACTCTTGAAAGTATTTTTATAAAATTTTAACAGAGTCGAAAGGAAGACAGAAATAGTTTTTATAAAAAAATCAAAGTGAAATACTTCACACAAACTTTCAAGATGAGTATTTCATTAATATTAATTTTGAAGATGAATAAGAAATTTAATTTTACGATGCCATTTAAAATTAAACGGCTTTTTCTCATGATTTAAATTACGAGGGTAGTTCAATAAGTCCTTAGAATGAAGTATAAAAAAAATTTTTTTTGGGTAAATTTTTTTTTATTTTTCAACATAATCTCCTTGGAGCTCTATAC
>NC_046659.1:132796483-132841375 GCF_010883055.1 Belonocnema kinseyi | reverse complement strand
GATTACCGCTCTGAACACGTTTTTTTCCATTTTTCTTAACGAACAATTTTTTTTTCAATTGGTTATAAAAACACGTAAACTCAGAAGATGTGGACTGTGACTCCACCATATATCTAGACGGGAGTGGTGCTGACTGAAAACAGATGATTTGGAGCGATTCGCGGGCCATCTGTTGGTCATTCTAAGGACTTATTGAACTACCCACGTATTTCATCATGTTTTAAATTATTCATCTGTAAATTTAATTAAATATAAAACCGGTTTAGAAATAAAAAGAGATTTTGCCTTTTCATTTTTCTTTCCCATTTTTTATTTTTTTTCCAGGAAAACATTTTTTATTTTATTTTTTTGGAAAATTGTTATATTTCTTCAAATCACAATAGGAACATTATATGGTAGTTTTTAAATTTAGTGGTTGAATTCTTGGTTTAATTTACAGGAATTCTTCAAATTTAATTGATTTTATTGAAAGTTAAATAGGCTTTTAAATTTGACTTTAATCTAATTTAAATTTCTTAATTTTGTATTAATTTAACTTTAACTTTCATATTTGATCGACAATGGCAGGGGTAGTTTGCTTGTACATTTAGAAGCATTATGCTATATGGAGAGATTGTTTCAAACTTTGTTCTACCGGAAGTATTGTTTGGCAAAGTTAATACAGCTGCCCTTGTTTTTCCACTTATTGTTCAGAGTTAGGAACTTTAGGTGAAATTTATAGATTATATACCTCACTATAATATTTTATTTGATATCAAAGTAACTGCCAGTTAAATAATTTAATCTTGAATTTTGATCAAAATTGTATCCAAAGTTTTTATGGGAGCGTCCACCTTTTACGTGAAACTCTAAATTGTCAACAAAAAATTGAATTTTCGACTAAAAAAGATGACGGTAACAAAATATATTAATTTTTAATGCAATGAATAACTTTCAAAACAGTGTAATTCAGACATAAAAAAAAACAACCAGAAAATCGAATGTTTCAGAAGTTGAATTTTAAACCAGAAAAAAGAATTTTCACAAGAAAGTTAATTCTCAACGCAATAATTAAAGTTTTATCTAAAAAAATATGTTTTAAAGCGAATAGTGGAATCTTCAACTAAAAAAGATTATTTAACCAAAATAGTTTTTCTAGCCTCAAAATTGAAATTTTAATGAACTATTTTGAACCAGCAAGGTTAATTATTAATGAAAGTGGACGAATTTTTAACAAAATTATTAATTTTTCAAGTTAAACAGTCGAATGCTTTTGAAATTTCTCAACTAAAAAAGAAGAATTTTCAACAAGAACCTTAATTTTTAACGACAAACCGGTATTTTATTTAAGAAATATAATTTTTCAACGAAGAATGGAAATTACTTTTAACCCCCAAAAAAACAGAAAATTTCTAGCAGCTGGAATTCAATTTAAAAAGACGAATTATTATCAAAATAGTTGAACTCGCAATTAAAATAATGAATATCCAGGCAAATAGCTTAATTTTTAATTTAAAAAATTGTTCTAATAAATAGATAATAGTTAATTTTTCATTAGAAAGTAATGTTTAACCGTAAAGAAACAGCATTTTTTACAGAGCACTCAAACTGTTAACAGAAGATATACATCTTCTTTGAAAATGATGAATCTAGAACAAAAAAAAATTGTTTTGCAACAAGAGTTCGAGTTTCAAGCAGGTAGTTAATAATGATAAAGGACGAACTTTTAACCAAATAAATAAATAAATAAATTTTTAACTCAAAAAAATTTTAATAAAGGACTTAAAATTTCAATCAAGGAAAATTTTTATTTTATATGAAAAGCCAACGAAATCAACAAAATAGAAGAATTTTTAAGACAAAATTCAAACCTGGACCTTAAAGGGTTCTACTGTTAAAAAAGAGAAAATTTGGAAACGAATTGGTAAATTTCAAAGTCAAAAAAGTAAACTTATTACAAAACAGTCGAATTTTCCAAACGCAAATATAAATTATCAACATAATAGTTGATTTTCCAACAAACTGTCAAATTTTCAACATAAAAAAAAAATATTCTTAGCAAGAAAAGAACTAATGTCAATTCAGTTGATTTCATCTAGAAAAGACGAATTATAAAAAAAGCGGTTCTATTCTCAATTAAAATGATAAATTTTCATAAAAAAGATTAATTTTTTAACCAAATAGACCAATTCTCGACAAGACATATCAATTTGTTACAAAATACGTGAATTTTCAACTAACAATATAACATTCAAAAAAATGGGATGCCAACATTTTCAAATCAAGATATTTATTTTCAAGAAACAAAAAAACTAAATTTTAGGAGTATATTTACATTATACATCTAGTAATTTAATTTTTAATCAAATAGTTTACTTTTGTGCAAAAGTAGTTTAGTTTGTGAACGAAGAAAGAAATTTTTCACCCAATTGTTGGATTTTCAAGCAATAGGGCGAATTAAAAAAAAAACAGATGAACTTTTAACCCGAAAATACGAATTTTTAACAAAAAAATTAATTTACAACCAAAGAGATGAATTTTCAACAAAAATGATAAATGTGTGAAGAAAAAATTATTTTTTACAAAATACTTCAACGCTCAATCCCTTTTTTTAGTTAAAAATTTATTTTTCTAACTGAAAATTAAAGTATTTTTTCTATAGTTGAAAATTAATCTGCGTATATTCAAATTCAACTATTTGTTAAAAATGAAAGTGTTTTTAATATGCTTCTGTTCGTCCTAAGAAACTGGGAATCTCTAAATATAAGAAAATATTAATTTTTCGCCCATCCTGGAGTTCGAAATTTTCTGAATTATTCCTTGTCTTAAAAATATTATAAAGTTGATGACTAGCCTACGACTTTTAATAAGGGGTATATAACAACTCCCGCACGACAAATATGAATGACATCGGACAGCTTCAAGAACGCATTATAATTTTTGTTTAATTGCTGTTTAATTTTCAAAAAATAATTTAATTAATAGCTCTATCTAGTGTGAAAAAGCTTTAAGAATTTAGAGATTTCTTGAAGAATTTTGAACAAAGGTCTAATAATAAGATTAGACTGATCTTGAAACGTAAACAAAAGTTTTTTTGGTGTGAAAATTATTTAAATAGAACTTTTTAATGGTCTGGAAGTCGTCGAAGTATCATTTAATTATAGGGTATATTAAAAAAAATAATTCTATGCTTGTTTGGACAACAGTAATTTGGTGATTGTGAATTCTCTTTTGTTAAAGCTCCTTCGGCTTTAACGAACAGATTTTCGTCACATATCTCGGCTTCGCTCTCAAGTTTATCGTTGGAATTTTATATCATTTCCATAAATGTATATTATTATAATTCTTAACTTCCAATGGTATTAAAATAGACAACATTTCATTGTCCCGTTTAAATATGCGTATTCTTTTTTTAAAAAATTTGTTATTCAACGTTTTGTTGCAACTTTTGTCGTTTTTCCATAAATTGAACTTGCTTATTACTAATGTTTTCTTCTAAATAATGTATACTTTTGGATTCTATGTACTTCTAAATTATGTAACTTTTGGACTTTCCTTTATTTTTGATGCTGTCAAAATTTATTTTTTGATTTATCAGAAAAATTCAAAAAGTTGTGACGATAAGCTTCTAGGGCATTAAGAAATCAAACTTTTTCTTCTGCCAAAATTCAGTTTAAACAAAAAAAAACCTGATTTTTCGTGCCTATTTTTTCTGTAATGCATTTTTCAAAGATTTTCGAGTCTGTAATTATTCTGGGATCGCACTCACCGGTGGAATAAATGTCTAATCTTTGAGAATCCATTGTTCAAAGATCGATTTTTCGTTTTAGTATTTTCAAAATGGTGTCTTAATGGCAAAATTTTTGTGGAAACATTCATGAATTTTTTACAATAAACGATGCTTTTTTCGAACAAATTTTTAAGAGTAAAAAAGTTTTACGAAGCGTTTTGAGTAAAATTTTGAATTTTGACAAAATTTTTTATATGCAAAATTCAAAAGTGCTCAAAACGCTGCGGAAAAATTCAGGCATATTTCTTAGCTAATTACAAGAACTTTTTACTCTTGAAAATTTTTCCGAAAAGAGCACCGTTTATTGTAAAAAAAATCATGAATTTTTTCACAAAAATTTTGCCTTCAAGACGCCATTTTGAAAATACTTAAACGAAAAATCGATCTTTGAACAATGGATTCTTAAAGATTAGATATTTGTTCCACCGGTTAGTAGGGTCCCAGAATAATTACAGACTCGAAAAACTTTGAAAAATGGATCACAAATAAGAATAGGCACGAGAAATCACGTTTTTTTTTGTTTAAACTGCATTTTGGAATAATAAATAAATTCTTTGAGGAATTTCATTGGTACCGTCGAAAAGAGGAGATCTTAAGCAATGAAAATATATTAATCTCAATTTTTTGTAGTGTTGAACAGTCTTAGTTATTGGCCTTCGAAGAGCAGTGTACCGGTCGTGGCGTTTTAGCAGTTTAAGGGTTAATTGGTTTAACAGGTTCATTTTCGTGTGTTTTTTTGGATTTTTAAATGATATAACTATCATAATTTTCAATTTTATGAATAAAGTCATTAGATAAATTGCTCGAATTTTTAAATACTATAAATAACCGTACAGACATTTCTTGAATTTTGAAAAAAAATGCTCTCGACAATATTCAAAAGGCGCTCACTTTTTGAATTTTCATCCATAATGACTGGCTAACAAACTTAACCTTTAGTTTAGGACACTTAAAGAGTGTAATAGAGGCCAATGTAATAGAATTATTTTTTCAAAAGTTATTCGTGCTGACAGACAGACATAAATACAGCCAGACAGATCGACAGACACATTCGTAAAAACCTGTTTTTTGGATTTAGGGGGTCTCAAAACGTGGACATTTGACAAATACTGGGGAGGGGGGGGGGGGGGGCAACTTTTACAAAAATCTAATACCTTCTCTGCTGAGAATGTAAAAGATAAAAATTAAAAAAAAATGTATTTTTTGGTGATCAAAAATAAAAAAGAGGCAAGAAAAATAAGAAAGCAACAAACCAAATCTTCTTTCTTATCTTTCTCATTTTATTTTTTTTTTACTATCAAATCACAACAAAAACGCGTTTGTAAAAAAAAGACGTTAAATAAAAAGAAACATAAAAAATCTAATTTTTTGTATCAAAAAAAATTCTAAATAAACATAATATATAAAATGTATCGTATGTATATATTTGTTTATGTTTATATTATATATATATATATATTTTGTATAATATATAATTTATAAGTATTAATTGCATTATAAAAATAAATATTATCGACCTGAATGCCATTTAAATACCTGCACTGGGTTTTTGGATTTTTTTGTGGTTTCTAGCCCAAAATTTTAATAAAAATATAAAGTTTAGAAAAAAATTATAATGCTCTCTTGGAGCTCCACAATGCTTTTATTATTAAATACGTGTATACTATGAGATACCACAATTTTTTCCGAAGTAAAAGAATACTTTATAAATCAATAAGCATAAAATCGTAATGTGGCACATAAAAAGGGTCGTAACATTTATATTCTTGTAGTAGTAGCACGATAAAGCACGTTATATTCTGCTCATAAATTATTCAAGTTTTTACACCAAGTCAGTATTTCTGATTTCCCTTGTTTCTTAGGAGAAAACAACAATTTTTTTTAAACAGAAATTTTTGTTAAGTGGATAATATATTATTTGATTGATTAGAACAAAGAATGAATTAATAATTTATTATAGTTCATTAATAAAAATGGATATTTTTAAGCTAATCAGATCGCCCATTAATAGGACAGAAATTTTGGGGTATATTATTAAGTGGGACATAAAACAATTCAATCTTGGTAGAAGAAACATCCTATGGGGTTTGTCAAAACAAAATGGTAAAATTCATAACTATATTTTATAACTTATAAGAAATTTATTTTTTCAATTTTTAATAAAATTAATTTCAACATTTTAACATTTTGCTTATAAACATAACTTAAGATATTATTCAATTAAATTGATTAATACTAAAAATTCTGCTTGCAAGCTTCACGATTGCCGCTGAATTGATTATTTGCACTAAAAAACTTGTTTAAAGTAGTTTATTGCACACTTCAATTCTTATCTTACGTTTTTCTAACTTTTTAGTCATAACTAATTTAATAGTAACTCATAAACTTTATTTTTGAAAAAAATTTAATAATTATGCATTAAAATTTAATTTTGTAGATTAATATTAAATATAATAAATATTGATAAGATTAATATAATCGTTTTACTTAAAAGTTCAATTTTAACTTTAAATTTTTTATTTTTTGTTATTGAAATATCAAGTATTATATTTCTTGATAAGAAGTCACCTTTTTTGGTTGAAAATGCCGCTATTCGGTCAAAAATGTACTACTTTGTAGAATATTCATCATTTTACGTGAAAATGTCACTTTTTCCTTATGAATTAACTTTTTTCTGCAAAATTGATATTTCTTTTTTTGTAATTAATTCCAATGTTTCTAATTTATAATTAAGAATTCCTCTTTTATTCTATAGAAAATAAGTCCTTCTAATTTAAAAATTCAACAATTTATTAGTAAGTTAAAGTACTGGGTTAACGAAAAAAAAGTTAATTCTTATTAAAAAAATATAATAGTTTATATTTAAACGTAAAAAAGATTTTAAATAAAAATTGAAAACAGCTGAAATAATTTTAAAAAATTTCAAATGAAATTGCTAAAACCTCAACCTAAACAGATAATTTTCAACGAAACAGTTGCAATTTTTACCATCGGAATGGATTTTTAACAAAACTATTCAATTTTCAAAAATATAATTAATTTTTAAAGAAAATAGTTTAATTTTCAACGAAATAGTTTCATTTTTAACCAAAAAGTAAAGGAATTTGTTTAAATGCTTTTTCCAATTAATGTATTAATTTAAATTAAGATCAATTCTAAATAAAAAATATGATAGTAGACTCTTGAACCAAAAAGAATCAAGAATTCTCAAGTCTCAATCATTCAAATTAAAAATTTATATTTCATTAGAAATTATTTTTTTCTTAAAACAGTTAAAAAATTGAATTAAATAGACAATTAAAAAAATTTTAATTCATATCATAAAAATTTCAAAATCCTTCAGCTTAAAAATTAAAACCTAGATAGTTTAAATTTTTATTTTGCAAAATTGAAAATTCTTCAGGGTTTAAATTTTCAAAACTTACATTTGAATTGTGTCTAATTTGTAATGCTCTTTTCGATGCTTCCAGTTTGAAGTCTTACAATTAAACTCCTTTAATTTTAAATATTTTTTATGGAAGACTTCGATATTTAATACATACGATACAAATTATGCAATTTTCAAATGCCATTTTGAAATAGTTCATTTATAATTATTAGAAATTATAAAATATTATTTGTAAAGACTTAAATTTCGAAATTTCCCAAATTGAACAGATTTAAAATTTTAAACGATCAAAGTTACAGTATTTTTAAGTGTAAAACTTAAATCTTGTATAAATTTCAACTATAAATTAAAAAATTAAATACTCTTAAAGTCTTACACTTTTAAGATTTACAATTCAAAGCTTCAAAATGTTAAGGAGTTAACACTGAAAGTTCTTGCATTTTATAAATAAATTTAGAATTGCAAATTATTCAATTTTCGAAATTGATATTTTAAATTTATTTACTTTTAAAGGTTTTTTGTGAAATAATTCAAGTTCAAAGATTTTCAATTGACAATTCTTAAATTTTTGAAGAATTACAATTAAAACTTGGAGAAAGGTTCTAATCATTTGCAGTTGACAAAACCTATTGATTAAATCATCTGTTATTATTTATTATCATATTTTCTTAGAATAATATTAGAAATTTTCAGCTTTTTCAAAAAATTGTCTAACTGTTCTAAACTTTACACTCATAGTGTTCAAGTTTTCTCTGAATTTTTCTAATTGCCTTAAACTTTTGACTTAGAGTGGGATACAGATTAATCATAGTTAACAAAAATAATTTTTCAAAGAATTTATTATTATTCATTACTATATTTCATTTAAATAATATTAAAAAGTGTGCAGTTATTCATCATGTTTAAAATTATTTTAAACTTTCAACTCAGAGTAGAATACTAGTGATTTTGAATTAACAAACGTACATTTTGTAATAATTTTAAATCAATTATTGCAATATTCGTTCAAAATAATATATAAACTTGTGTTTTTTTTTTTAACATTTTTCAACTCTTCGTGAACTTTTATGTTAGAGTATGGTAATATAATAAAATTTAGCACATAATTTGTTTAAACATTTAATAATTTTTATAACTATTTTTATTTTGTATTAATGCTAAAAATGTTTGATTTTCTCTTGAATGTTAATATTTGATTTAGCTTCGCAGTTATCAACAAATAAAAAAATAGAAACAAAAAGAATTCTTTTCGAAGAAGATTAAATTTTTTTAAATGAATTATTTTTACTCTTTTGGTTATGTCTTAAATGTATTAATTTAAGGAAGCGTAATCAGAAGGTCAAAAGCGTGGGTCAATAAATGCAACCAGAAAATGAAAGTTTCACACAAAATCCCAACTTTCTAGCATTTCTCGAAAAAATATAGTGTTTATCAATAATACATTATTTTAATAAATAATTCATCACCTTAAATTGTTTATTACCTAACCAAAGCTGAAAATTCGGCAAAAAGTGGCTGTACACAATAAAATTATTTTTTTAAATTTCATAAAAAATAGAAATATCAGTAACAGTAATATTTTAGTTTCAAGAATAAATTTATAGCAATGAAATTTCAAAAGTAAATTTTATTATTTATTTTATGGCTGATGTAAAGAGAAATGTTGAGGGAAAATTCGATGCACTTATATTGACAATTCAAAAAATTTATGTAAATGAATTTTTTTTGAATAATTTATATGTGAAAATTAAAAAAGAATGTTGACTATACGAATCTTTTCAAGTCATAGTGAAAATTTTAAAATTAGTCAAATCGCTCAGGCTTAGTGACAAATTGTTTTGGTATCCCAAAAAGGAAAAAAAGTAATTGAGACCAGTTAATATTTTCGGCTTCTTCTATTTACGTTTTAAAATTACCGTTTGT
This sequence comes from Belonocnema kinseyi, assembly GCF_010883055.1. Lineage (NCBI taxonomy): Eukaryota > Metazoa > Arthropoda > Insecta > Hymenoptera > Cynipidae > Belonocnema > Belonocnema kinseyi. The sequence continues at coordinate 132,832,295 of NC_046659.1, read as the reverse complement.
TCAAAAAATATGGATATTCGTCCATATGTAGTTTTTGCTTGTTCACAAATCAACAACATTTGAATAATTTATAATTTTATTACTAAACACACTATTTGTTTTGTTTCATTTAGGAAAATTAATCATTTTTGAAAAAAATTTCAAATCTAGAACTTATACACCCTTACCTAAAACAAAAATATTAGCTTTCTGGCATAGAAAAAAATATCCTTGTGTTTGAAAAGTTCTCAAATCTGGAAAGAACTTAAAACCCCAAAAATTACTAAATCCCGAAAAAAGTGTTTCCCATATATAAAAAAGACGAAAAAAACGAGAAGCAGATATTAACTGATTTCAAATTTATTTTACTGTTTTTAGTGTCAAACCACAAATATTTCTCTCTTTACCGAAAGGAATCAATTAATAGTAGCATTTCTGAACCGCTTTAAATAAATTCAGGCTACAGATAAATACCGATTTTGATAAAAAAATTAATTCGAAGTTTGAGAAATATCCTCCTAAAGTCCAAGGGTCTATCAAAGGAATTTGAGAAGAGAAAGGAAAGACAGTGAATTAATTAAATTTGAATTTTAAAGGTTTGTTCGCATTGAGTAGGACAGTTGTGTACTTTTTGTTCCTTTTTGCATTCTCTCTGCATTGTTAACTACGTTAGAGCTTCTCAAGTACCCTCTATAATTAAATTCGGTTGCTATAATGATAATTCGATAACCTCATTTAGATCAGCAGTATTAGGAAACGTTATTTCCTTTTTAAGCTATTTTAAGAAACTTAAGCTATATTTCCCTCAGGGTCTCGTCTATTGATAATCATAAAGAAGGTATTTGACTTTGGGAATAAGTCCTTAAGAATTTCAAAATCAGTACTCGATTGATATAATAATTATTTCTGTTAAATATTAAATATTGTCAAAAAAGGGTCTATTATTTTTTAGAGAAACGAGAAAAAATCTACATCAGCCAGGAGTTGAACCGAGAACGCCACTGTACATGCGTGGAGCGTTTACCAATCATATCACCGAAGCTATAGTGTACTATTTCTTTTTTCTCATATTTCACATCACAATTTTTTTTTATTTCTACAAAAAACCTAAACCAAGTAATTCATTTCTGAATTAAATAAGGTTAATTAGAAAATTGTTAAATTTTCAACCAAGCTTTTAAATTTTTAAGGAAAAAAAATCAATTTTCAATTTAAAAAATCCAATTTTCAACTGAAAAATGTGAATTTTGGACTTAAATAACGACATTTTAAGTAAAAAAAGAAAATTAATTTTTTACAAATATTTTCAAATTTCAACCAAGTAGATGAATATGTAACCAATAGAGATGAACTCTCAACAACAATTTACTAGTTATACTGCTACTAAATAGGGCTTTAATAAAAAACAAAAAGCAGATGAATTCTAAAAAAAAGTAAAAATTATTTTTTAAAAACATTATCAAAATAGATTAATTTTTAACCAAACAGTTGTGGTTTTTAAGCAAAAAATAAGCAATTTTTTACAAAATAGATAAATTTTTGACACCACAAGGATGAATTTCCCATGAAAAAGCATAACTTTTGAACAAAATTTTTGATCTTTTAAATAAGAAGATGAGTTTTTAATTTAAAATATCAATTTTGAACAAAAAATTGAATAGTTACAATTAACTTACTACAAATATTTGGATTTTATTATTAAAAACGTACAAAATGTTATTTAGGTTTGTAAAGTTATTTCTATTTTCCCTCAGAATACGGTTATCAACGGTGTTTTTTGGTTCGAACCCCCCACCCACCTTAAATGGGTAACGAAGTTTTTTTCAATTTACACCCGTCCTAAAAGAAGTTGATTTTTAAGCATGAAGGTCAAAATTTCAAACAAAGAAATATCAAGAAATATTCATTTTCGAACCAGAAAAGAGAATTTTTGAAAAAAAGTTCAATTTAAAAATCCAGAATATCCATTTTCTACAAAAATAATTGAATTTTCAATCTAAAACAGATGAGGAGTGAAATTTACTCAGAAATTTTAACTAAAAAAGATAAATTTTCTAACAAAAGTCCAATATCTAAATTTGCATTCAAAAAGTTGATTTTCAAAGAAAAATTAATTTTCAACAAAATAGATAAATTTTTAATTTAGTTTCATACAAAAAAAAGACAAATTTTAACAAAATAGAACAATTTTAACGAAATAGTTAAATATTCGACGGAAAATGAAATCCTTAAATTTTCAGTTAAAAAAAAATTCGTTGATAAGAACTAATTTCCTACTAAGGAAATGCATGTTTAAATCAATGTTTTAATTCACCACACAAAACGTTAAATCTTTTTTTTAAGTACGATTTTTCGGCTAAAATTTGAGTTTTTTACTGAAAATGATTACTTATTGGGTTCTATCAATTCTTTTTTTTCGTCATATTTTTCTACTTATATTGATTGCATTGACTGGTTTAAAGTTATTTATTGATAAACATTAACTTGAATAAATCTTCCAAATTTATTTCAATAGATTGAGAAATTCTCCTCCAGAAATAACTAAAAATATGAATTTTTAAGAGAAATATAATTTTATCTGATAGCTCATCTAAATTGTTCGTTTCTACGGATATTTATTTAAACCATTTGTTATCAGTTCCTTATCTGAAATCTTGCAAAATTTGTAAATGATTAATGAAAAAACGTCCTCTAATTAATTTTGATGATTAATTAATTTTAAATTAAATTAAATTAATGAAATTAAATTTGTAAACTTTACATTATTTTTTTTTTAATTTGTAAATTTTTCCGTAAATCTTATTATTTTAATTTTAGAATAATTTTCTTACACCGGCAAGCGAAACAAAATACACTTTTTAATAGAATTAGGGTTTTATCTGATGGCTGACCAAAATAGCCCGGTTCCACTGATATGGTGGCTTATAAAAATTGGCCGCTTATACTGGCATTTAATTGAACCACTTGTTCCGATCTCTTTATTTCAAATCTCGTAGAAAATGATAAACGCAACTTTCGAGAAATTTTATAATCTTATTTTTAAGATATTTGTGTCCAGAAACAATAAGGAAATATGCATTTTTTTTTAGAAATGCGATTTTTTCTTTAGGCTGACGAAAATCGTTCACATCCACTAATATTTATACAAATTGCTGGTTCTCAGTTCTTAGAGTAAAATATCGTAGAAATTAATAAAAATTATTTTATTTTAATTCTCTGATCTATATTCTAAAGATGTTTTTATGTAGAAATAATACAGAAATATTAATTTTTATTAAAAATATGATTTTCTAGGATGGCTTACCAAAATTTACCTAATCTACTGAAATTGATTTAAACCACTTGTTTTTAGTTCTTTATGTAAAATCTAGCAGAATTTGATAATTATTATTTGAAATGAATCTTCTGATGTTATTTCTAGAGATTTTTTCGTACGAAAATTACTGAAAAATATGAATTTCTATGTAGCAGAATTTAATTAATAGTGACATTACTGTCAAACATGAATTCCTGCATAGAAATATGATTTTATCTAATGGCTAACCAGAATTATATTCTTCCTATGATTTATTTTGAATTATTTTGATACATTTAGATTCAAACCACTTGTTCTTAGTTCTTTGTCTAAAATGCCACAGAATCTTTTGTAGATTATTTTAATCTCGTACAATTTAAAAAACATCATTTTCGATTAATCTTCTTATTTTATTTAAGATATTTTTGCCCATAAATATTTGAAGAATATAATATTTTAATATAAATATGAGTTATGGTGTCTTACCAAAATCTGCTGTTTCCACTTATTTTCATTTTAACCACTTATAGGTCATTTTGAATTATTCCCTCAATATTGTTTTTAGAGACATTTTGCTCAAAAAATTATTTAAAAATATCTATTATTTTATTTAAACATAATTTTATCTGATAATGGACAACAATTATATTCTTCTTTCTTCTGAGTTTGTTTGCCTATAATCTCGCAGTATTTGATGAACATCATTTTAAATTAGTCTTTGAATCTCATTTTAGAGATATTTTTATTCAAGAATATTTGAAAAATATGTATTTTCAATAGAAATATGAAATTTTAGTATGGCTAACCAAAATCGACTGCTTCTACTGATATGATCCAACCAATCTTTTCTTAGTTCTTCATATAAAATCTCGCTGAACTTTTCAAATAATATTTTAAATGAATCCTCTAATACGGTTTTCGAGATATTTTTATTTTTATATATCTGAAAAATTTAAATGATTTTAAAGTTATGAATATTTAAGTAAAATATTATTTAACTGATGGCAGACCATAGTCGTATTTTTCTCAGATCTTTGTCTGAAATCTTGTAGACTTTGATAAACAAAATTTTAAATTATTCTCCTGATGATATTTCTAGAGATATGAAAGTCTAGAAATAATTTAAAAAAAAATAATTTTCAACAGAGCTATGAAGTTTTTATTATAGATTAACAAAATCTACCGATTGTACCAAAAGTGATTCAAACAACGTATTTTTAGTTATAAATTAAAAATTTAGCAGAATTCGTAAACATTATCTTGATTAAATTTTTCAATTTCGTTTACAGAAACACTTTTGCTCAGAAAATACTAAAAAATATTAACTATTTAATTAAAGTATGATCTGGTCCAGTGGATTACCACAATCGTATTCTTCTTAGTTGTTTGTCCTAAATATTGTAGAATTTGATCAGAATTATTTGAAAATAATCTTTTAATTATTTTTTAAAAGATATTTTTGTTTAGTAATGTTCAAAAAAGCAAAACTTTTAATAGATATTTGATTTTTTCTCATGGCTTACTAAAATCTACCGTATCTACTGACTCTTAGATTCTCCTCTAAAATTCCGCAGAATTTGTGAAACATCATTTTCAATTTTTTTTTCATCTTATTTCTATAGACATTTTCGCCCAGAAATATGTGAAAAATATCAATTTTTAAAGGAAATATGAGTTTTAATAATGTCTTACAAAAATCCACCGCTTCTACTGATTTTGATCAAAGCCACCTGTTCTTAGTTCTTCATTTAAAATCTGGCTGAATTTGTTAAATATATATAATTATTATAATATATTATAATAATTATAATATAATAATTATTATTCTGATCATGTTTCTGGAGAGATTTGCATCTAAAAATAATTGTAAAATAAGAATTATCAAAGACATATGAATTTTTATTGTCGCTTAACAAAATCGATCTTTCTACTAATATTGATTCGAACCACTTGTTTTAGTACTTAATTTAAAAGTTAGCATAATTTTTTAAACATTATCTTAAATTCATTTTTAAGTTTTTTTTCAGAAACATTCTGGTTCAAAGATAACTGCAAAATATTAATTATTTAATTAAAATATGATTTTATATGATGCCTGACCACAATCGTCTTCTTCTTAGTTCTTCGTCTAAAATGTCGTAGAATTTGAGAAACATTATTTGAAATTAATCTTCTGAACATGTTTCGAGAGATACTTTTTTTCAGAAATAATTTTTTAAAAATAATTTGTAATAGATATATGATTTTGTATTATGGCTACCAAAATGGAATGCTTCTACTGATATTGATTAAAATTATTTTCTCTCATTCAACGTCGTAAAACATCGGAGGATTTGTTGCACATTCTTTTAAGTAAATCTTCTAAACTTGTTTTATTAAATAATTGGAAAATATAAATTTGCAATTTATTTTACCTTCTCGCTGACCGCAATCTTATTCTTCCTAATTATCCGCTTTTCCTCTAAATTCTCGTCGATTTTTATAAAGATTATTTTCAATTATGGTTGTAAATAAATATTTTCTAGATTTTTTATTACGGCCTACCAAAATCATCTGCTATCGTAAAAACTGGTTATACAAAATCAGCAAAATACATGGCTCTTCTTACAAAAATTATAATGATAGATGTTTAACAATGTTTAACAATATTGGTCGTTAGACTTATGATCAAAAAAAGGGAAAAACCCTATTTTCGGTTAAAACCATTTACAAATTTTAGCAAAATTAATTACACTTGAAAATCAATGAAAAAGAATTTTGTCAGATGTTACGTAGAACGTGCAAGCCTCCAAAAAGGCATCTAAAAAACAAAATAATTTTTTTTCGAAAAATTTCGAAAAATTCAAAAGTTTTCAAACGTAACAAATTTGGAATAAGCTATAGGTATTTCAGGTTGGCCTCCAAAAAACGTGCTTTTGTACCAGTTAACAAACAATATTTCAGGCCATTCGAATAAAAAAATTGAAAAAATGTAACCTGAAATATTTGTTGATGAAATTGATTACACATAACTAATAGGAATGATTTACTTTTTTGTTTCAGGTAAGTTTAACTAACTGAAAGTAATCCTTCAAGGTTCTGGTAAGAAGAAACTATAGCATTATTAATTATAAGAATTCTTCTGAATTAAAAGCATTCAAAATTTAAAATAAAAAATTTTTAATAATAAATAAATTGAAATTTTAAATGTGTAAAACTAATAATTCGGATTCCTTTAATATACGGATCATTAATTCTTAACTAATGTATATTTTGGTATTTGATAATTCTGTTTCGAGAAATAAATATATTCGCTCATTACTTTGTTTGTGTTAGATAAGGGAGATTTTTATTTTAACCATTTAGAATAATATTTTAATCAAGTTAAAGAAGTCAGGGTATTTAATTTCATCATTTTTCTCATGATGTAAAGGAATAATTTTTTCAATCTTTTTCTCATTCGCGGGAGGCACTTTGGTTATTTTAAAAATGTTAATTTAATTTAAAGTAACAATTTGGCATTAACCTTGTTTTTGAATTGAAAGCGGGAATTTTTGTTTTAAATTAATTTCAGGATTAGAATAGGGGTATTTATATTTTAGGTAATGTTTAAATTAATTGACTTTTAGGGGGTATCCTATTAAATTTATATTTTTCTTAAATGAGAGATTTTATTTTCTTATTTCCAATTTTGTTCTTAATTGGGCGGAACTTTTTAATTATTAACGTTGTTAGTTAAATGTTTAATTTCTAACATGCCGTTATTAAAATTATTGAAATTATTCGTTTGTACAGTTTTGTATTTGAAATTGTTAGTTCAAAATTTCTTAATTTCCCATTTTTCAATCAGTTTTCTATCAATGTATAAAATTTAAACATTTTCTAACAGAAATATTATATAGATCATTTAATTTTTATTAATAATTCACGTTATGTCATTATTTTTTTACTTTCACCAAGAAAGTCTAAAAATAGATAAAACTTTTTTTGAATTGATGGTTTTTTCATCTTCTTTATAAAGAAAAGTTTTGATTTTTTTCTTCAAATAATATTGTCAAAGTAAGTGAATAAATAAATCAATTCATATTTTTTTCAATTTGTGGGACGGACAAAAGTCTTTTGAAATACAATTTCGAGATTCAAAGAAGAAAAATTGAATAGAACAAGATTGCAAAGTCGTTTAAGAGTGGGGAACTAGTTTCATCACGAATTCATTGTTCGAGACATTAAGCTTGAAAGCTCTACTATTCTTTCTACGTTTTCATCGTTTTGATGCCAAGTCTATGCTCTTTTAAAGCTCCGAGAGAGAAAAGTTTCAGTTTGTAGTAAAATATAACATTTCTGCTACACTTGGTACACAAAATGTGGAAGTTTTCCCAAGTAGATAAAAATGGTGAAATATTACGTAGACACCTAGAAAAATTAACAAAATGACAATGATCATAATATAGATTGTGAATTTAAAATTTCCAATTTCCAACGCTGCAACTGCAGTAACTAAAAGGTTATAGCTTACTCAAATCGAGAATATTAAATCTTCAAGTGAACCACAACACTGAAAAAACGAACTTTTAACAAAATGTCTAAATTTTCACTAGAGAGATTAATTTCTAACTGAAGTGAAAAAATTAAATTTTAAGGAAAAAGAAACCATTTGGTTACTAAAGTTATACATTTTTAATTTAAATTATGAAGCCTAAAAAATAATAAGTTACCAAAAAAAGCTGTTTAACAAAGATGTTTAATTTCAAATGATGATTAGTACAATATAATAATAATAGTATAATAGAACAGTACAACTTTCAGTTAGAAAATTAATTTTTAATTTTTAAAAACGTTGTTTTAACTAGAGTGAGGCAATTTCAAATAAAATGATGAATCATCATACATGCAAAAATGTATTTTTAACAAATGAGTTAAATTGTTAACTAAGTCATCAAATTTTCAATTAAAAGATTATTTTGAATCTAGTAGTTGAATTTTTAAACCAAAAGATGTATATTTTTGCAAAAATAGAACTATTAAATTTTCAATCGTAAAAATGAAATATTATCTAAAATGATGAGTGTTCAACGAAATAGTTAAATTTTCAACTAGCTGTTTTATTTACCAACAAATATTTGAAATTTCGACTCGAAAATATAAATTTCTAACCAAAGATTAAACAATTTAATATTTATTACGAAAATACGTTTGATTAAAAATAAAAAGAATTTACAACAATATATTCAAGATTTTAATTAAGCTGATAAATTTCCAACAACAAATATAAAAATTTCCACTAAAAATATGAATCTTCAACCAAAAATTGAATAGTTGAAGTTTTAGCGAAAAAATTAATGACTTACATAAAAATTTTACCACATAATACAGTTTTTCAACAAATAGATACCCTTTTCCAGTAATTAAGTTTTGAAACAAAAAAGATAAATTTTTGCAAAATCAGAAAGTTGAAATACGAATCAAATTTTTTTTACTTAAAACCTTAGAGAGTTTTAATTAGACCTTAGAGGGTTTCCAATTCAACCAAAGAGAGAAATTTTAACAAAAAATATCAACTTTTATATAAAAGTTATGTTTTTATCTAATAATAGAATTTTCAAGCAAATAATTGAATTTTTAAAACAAAACTTTTAAAAAACCAAAGAGATCAAATTTCTACCGAAAGAGATGCATTTTTAAACTAATCAGTCGTGTTGTACATCGAACGGTTAGATTTCGAGCACAGAAAAAAATTTTTTTGCCAAAAATGCGAATTTTCTGCATAAAGTGCAAAAAGGAATTAACTCGCAAATATTAATTTTTGACAGAAAAATTAATTTAAAAAGAAATATTGAAATTCTGAATATAAAGAGACAGCTTTTCAACAGTATATTTGCATTTATAAATAAAAAGAATAATTTTGAACAAAAAATGCGAACGCTTAATAGTTACATTTTCAGTTAAGAAATATTTTTTTCTCTGAAAAAGTAACAAATTTTCAATACAAAACAAATAGAACAAAGGAAATACATAGAACAGCGAATTTTCTATAAAGAAAAAGTTGAATCAGCAAACCACAAAAATCATTTTTCGATACAGAAGTTTATTTTCGAAGAAATAGTGGAATTCTAAATTTGAAGAGACGAACTTTCAAATAAATAGTTTAATTAAAAAAAAAAGATTTTATAAAATATTCTAGACTTTCGAATAAAATATTTAAATTCTTAACCCAAAAATAGAATCTATAACTAAAAATATTTTCAAAAAAAGTTAACATACAACAAAATAGTTGGATTTTTAACCAGAGATCAATTTGGAATAGAAATGATAAACCCTTCAGTGAAATAGTTGCATCTTTAGTTTAAAAAAATGTATTTTCCACCAAAGTAAAAGACGAATATTCATCTCTGGAAATTAATTTTTTCCTCGAAAATGTACTTTTAGCGATCCATCTAGTCCCGAGTTCCACAAGTGTTTTTTTTTCATTTACGTCGTTAAACTGAATGATTTTTCAGTAAAGATAAATTTTTATATTGCAATTAAGATTTGAAGCTATTTCACAATTCAATTCATTTTTCAATTTAATGTAAATGATTAAAAAATGAAAAGCTCTTATATGGAAGAAGAATTGATCGATTATTTCCAGCTGGAGCGTGAATTTCAGGAAGATATATTACCTCTCAGGTTGAATGCATTACCAATTAAAAATTTAATTAAATCCAAAACCAGTTTCTTCTGAAAATCCGCTATGCACAGAATTTCGCGTTTCACATTAGAAACAAAGGCTATAGAAATATTTTTATATTTCGCCGAAAGTTTCTCTACGGTGGATACTGGATCTATTTCAATTGAATTTTGGATTTCAAATGTTGCTGGCAGACTATGTAATATACATGTTTTATTTTCATCGAGACAATATCAAACAGAAATAATGAAAAGGGAGAACAATGGCTGACTACCTAGCTCAAATTCGTACCTTTTGTCCAAAAAGCTACTTGAACTGTGTACGAATATATTTGAATAGCTGATAAAGTATCTAATTAATCATGAAATATAATATACTAGCCTCAGCATTATACGAGAAAAAGTTTCTGTCCTTTATTTTTTGTTTACAAAAATTTATTTGATGAAGAGAAACTGTTTTTGTTGAAATGAAAATAAGAAAAGAAATTAAATGATATTCATAATTTGAAAGTGTAATAAAGAGAAATATGAGACTTCCTTGTGTGGTTAATCGTTTTCAGTTACCCCAGGTTTTAATACACAAAAATTTAAATGTTTAAAAACGGAATTCGAAAATGCTATAAAATTGTATGATGGACATCTCCGAACTCTGTTTTTGAGGATTAATATCAAAAAATTTTATTCTTCTAAATTAAAATGCTTTGCATGTGCACTATTTTAAGGTTAGGATCAGTTTTATACTCTCTGCTTTACCGATAATGCAGGTATCTGCCGTACCGATGGTGTGAAAATAAACTGAAAATAATTATCGTTTTTATATAAGGACAGGGAGTTTCGGTTATGAAATCAAACCTCCCTTGGGACCGGGAATTTTCAACAAGGAATAGGAATTTAAAAAAAAATTAAAACAGGGATTTAGAACAAAGGAGTTTAAGAAATCCCTGGTCCAAGTAAAAATTCGTCTCAATTGAAAATTTCTTTCTTCCATAGTTAAAAAAAAAGAGTGTTTCAAGTAGTCTTAAAAATAAAAGTAGTATTTTAAAAAGTAAATATTTCTAAAGCATGATATATATATTTCTTTTTACATTTTTCGTTAAGAATTTACCTGTTTTTTTTTTTTAATTCAACTACTTTTGGTTAAAATTTTAACTTTTTTGTTCACATTTAGTTTCGTTTTTGGATTCATTTCTTTCTAGAAATGTAACAAGTTTTCAGAAATTCAATTTCTAAAACAAAAATGTAACTATTCACGTAAAAAATGTATCTATTTCGGGTGGAAAATTTACCTTTACTTGTTCAAAATTCAACTATTTGGATGTGAATTTCCCTTTTTTGAATTGCAAATTAACTTATTTCGTTGAAAATTCACGTATGTTTTTAAAAAAGTCGACTTTTTCGTATAAAATGAGTTTTTCCTTAAATAATTCTGATTTTAGTTGAAAATTCATCTTTTCGGTTAGAAATAAATTTACTTTTAGTTGAAAAATAAACTCGTTTGTTGAACATTAATTTTTTGTATTGAAGGTTTATAATATTGATTCAGAATACATTTCTTTCGTTGAAAAATAAACTCTTTGATTAAAAACTGGGTTTTCCTTTGGTTAAAAAGGAATTTTTTCCCGAAAATATTATTACTTTTCTAAAAATCGTATTTTTTAAAGAATTAAATTTTTAACGGAAGATTCAAGTATTCTTTTTTGAATGAAATTTTATCATGGTTGGATGAAAATTTAAGTTATTGGTTGAAAATTTTTCTTTTGGGTAGGTATAAAGTTTAACTATTACAGTTGAAGATTTATCATTTTGGTTGATTTATCAGTTTGGTTGAACGTTAATTTTTCAATTCAAAATTTGGACGTTCCACTTTGAGTTTGAAATTTAACTTTTATAATTCAAGATTGAGCAATTTGGATGTGAATTTATCTTTTCTGACTCAAAAATCATTTATTTCGTTGAAATAAAAACGCAAAAACAGGCCTACCTGATCGAAGCGCCATCTCTTGGATTTATTTGAACTTAAATACCCCTCCGGATGCTAAGAGAACAGAAAAAGGGGTTTCGATGCTTAGCGCTGGTTGCCATTTAGAAATTACTTATGAAATAAACTTTTTTAATTGTCTACAAACAAAGTTAGTTCCGAGATATGTTAGAATGTTTTTTTCCTTTACCAAGTTTTTGGTCAAAAACATTGTGTAATTTGGAGCTAAAGTTGGCCAGAATAGCAGCATGCATAACCTCAAAATACACACACAATAATCAAATATGGCAAAATTAAATTATTTTAAATTATTCCACAAACAAAGAGTTCAAGCACGTCTGTGAGAATATTCCCTATCATTCCCCAAATTGTTCAGACAAAATCTTTATTATTGTAGAAAAAGCCGGGGAAACCTTACACTGGTAAAATTGATAACTTTATCAATATCACATGCCCTTATTAAAAAAAAAAAATAATAATAGGGTACCATATTGTGCTATTTTGGACCCCCAACCCGAAATTTCCATAAGAAAGGGGATTATTTTTCGCGAAAAAAACTATATTAAAGAAGAATGAATTCATTTAAAAAACAAAATTAATGTGAAAAAAAAATTGAAAGCAATATGAAGCAAGTTAAATTCTTAAAATTTCCACTATTTTCTGCTCGAACATTAAACAATTTGATACAAAATCAAAATAAACCGTCGGTAGCTAAAGTACTATGTCGAACATTAATTTATTTTGTGTAAAATTCAGAAATGTTGTGGGAAATTCGTGGCCTAGTGTTGTTAAATTAAAATTAATTTAAATAAAAATTTTCCTATTTCATTTTTGGTTTGAAAATTTCTCATTGTTTGTTAAAAAATTGTTTGTCGAAAATGTCATTATTTTATTCAAAGTTAATTACTTTTTTTTAATTCGTCTTCTTTTGTTCGAAAAAATTAATCGGTTTGGATAAAAAGATCATTTTGTTATTTGAAAATTCAACTGTTTGATAGAAAATTTGTATTTTTTATAGAACATTGAACTATCTGGAACAAACTGCAAGTATTTGATCAAACCTTTAAGGTCTTTGTTAGAAATTGATTTAACTTCTTTAAAATTTAATTATTTCATTTTGTGTTGAAAATTTTTTAATTTTTTAATTTTTTAAGTTATTCTCATACATAACTTTGATGACGTAAAGTTTCAAAGGAAAGTACAATAGCGTGAAAAAAATTTTGCAACGAAATTAAAAATATATTTAAAATTATGTAGTAATTAACATCCCTATTAATATAACAATTTATAGGGTTCAATTTTTTTCAATAGTTTAGTTTTAAACCAAGTAGTTTAATTTAATTAAAAATATATGAATTTTTAATCAAATAGTTTATTTTCTACCGAAAAGTTAAATTTTTTAATAAACTGTTGAAGCCTCAACCAAACACGAATAATTTTGACGAAAAAATCTAAATTTATAAAAAATTAAATGCCTTTTCAACTAGAAAAGACTAATTCTAAGTAAAATTATTAATTTTCAGCCAAGAATAGAAAAACTTTTAACATATCTAGTAGTTGAATTTTCCAATTAAACAAGAAAAAATTTTAACCAAAGAGCTACCTTTTCAACCAAAAAACAGAATTTTTCCGAAAGAAAATTAATTTTCTTTTAAAAATCATGCATTTTTAACAAAATACTTTGATTTTCTTCAAAATTGTTGAATTTTAAAGCCGAAACTGGTCAATTTTCTAGCAAAAATAAAATAGGTACAGCTTCAGTCATCAAATTCATTTTTAAATACCCAAGAGAAGATATTTCAAACCTAATAGTTGTATTTGTAAAAAATGAATTTTCAACTAAAATTATGTGTATGTATTCAAAAAAATTAATTTTTAACCAAATATTTCCATTTTATACCAAAAAATGAAGTTTCTACCCGAAAAGGACAAATTTTCAAGAAAATAGGTAAATTTCAACATAGCAGTTAAATTTTTAACCAAGAAGAATCAACCTCTACAAAAAACAGATTTTAACAAGAAATTGATATAGTTACATTTTCAGATACAAAAAAAAACTTTCAGTAAAAAAAATTACTTTTTCAACAAGAAAGATGCACTTTCTACAAAAAATTTTTTAAACAAAATACATGGGGCATTATTTCTCAAATGTTCTACTGGAAAATCATATGTGTCCGATTTTCAAGTTTTTCTTTTTTTTAAACATGAATCAAGTTGAACGCGGTGGAATTTTGAATATTTTAGTAAATGCTGAATAATATCTGCTGCGAGAATATTTGCTGCTTCCAGCACTAATTAAAAAAAAATATCCTGAGCTTTTTCAATCGATTTTTTCACGACCTTTAGATTGATCATGAACATTTTTCAAAAATTTTCAAATTTGACTATGATTTATTAAGGTCAAAAATAAGATCTTCTTTTTCTCGTAGATTGGCAGTTATAAGTAATCTAAAATCTTTTTCCATAAAATACTCTGAAATCAATGTGGCTTTTTTTTCTTTTTAAGAAACTGTACGCCAAGGTTTTGATTCATCGATTAACCAAAGTCAAATTTTGAAATTTTTAAAGAATGCTTATTACTAATCAAAAGTTTCTAAAAAAATATTTTAAAAACAAAAATTTCACCCACTAATAGTTGAATATTCAATCGAAGATAGTTAGTGATAGTTAAGTTTTCAGTGATCACCAACAAGATTATTATTCTACCAGAGAAGACAAATTTTCGTAAAAATACAGAATTTTTAGACCAAATAGTTAAATTTTCAGCTAAGTTGTCAACGTTAGTATTTTAATTTTGGACAAAAAAATCTTTAAAATTAAAGCATATTTAATTAATCGTGACAAAAATCCTCGTACTTTCGTAAAATTCACAGGAAATTTAGAACAAGAACTGATTGAAATACTCTATTAATTAATACTACTATCATATTTTTGTTTTGCAGAAATTTAATTTTCTTGTTTCAAAATCCATCATTCTACGGTAAAAATTTAACTATTAAGTTGAAAATTAATCTATTTTGGTAAAAATTCGTCTTTTGTCTACTAACTAATTTTTTTGCACCTAATTCCAAGTGTTTCTTTTAAATTGATAAATTAGTTGAAATTCTTCCAATTCAATTAGTCGAATTATTAGAAAAATTTAAATAAATACGAAAAAATCCTGCTATACTTTTGGCTGTGAAAATTTTAATTTAATGATTTACTTCGAAATAGAACGTAAAATCCTTGAACAGAAACCCCCTGTCATCTTGTTGATACAACGCTATCTCCACAGATTGTTCAATTTACGAGCAACGCATGACAAACGCGATTTTGTAAAACTTTCAACTTTATTTATAAATCCAATTTCAAATTTATAGTTTTCCAATCTAAAACTAGTCTGTTTAAACCAGCCTGTGCAGATTATTCCATTTTTCAAATGACAAAAGTAATAATACAAGCAATCATACATTTAGAACAATTTATAATTTCATAAAAATTCTATCTAAAGATTTTTAAGAAATTTTTTTTTATCTTTATCTTTAGAAAGTTGTTTAAGAAAAAAAGTGACAAAAAGTCACTTTAAAGGAGCCCTGATTAATCTTTAAAACTAAAGAGGTTCAATTCTAAAAATTGAAAATTATACTAGTAAAAAAATATAAAATTACATTCCTTCAAAACGCAAGTCTTAGCCATGCAATAAATTGCAAATTTATACATGACAATTACAAGAATTTTATATTGAACTTGTTTATAATTGTAGAAAATTTAAATGTCGATCTTTAGAATTGAAGATTTCATTATCTAAAATATTTACAATTGATAAATTATAAAAGTTTTATGCTTGGAATTAAAAATTCTGCAATTTTCATAATTTACGTTTGAAATTTTATCAATTTTCAAATTTGAAAATTTAAAACCCATGACTTTTAATTGCATTTGAAATCAATACAATTTGAGAATTGCTATTTATACATCGGTCAAAATAAAAAGTTTTCAATTGTAAATTTTGAACACTGAAGAATTTTCCACTGTGAGTCTTTGAGATTAAACAATTTCAAGAAAATGTTCAAAAGTACATACCTTTGAAATATAATTCTTACAAGTTGAATAATTTTTTAAATGGAATTTATAACATTCGATAATTATTGTCAATTGTAACTTTCCAGAACTGCAGACCTTTAAATTTCAAATCTTTTATAATTGAAGGAAAGTAATCTGAAACGCATTGAGATTGAAGAATTTGAATCTAAATATTTTAAATTTTAAATCTTTGAATCGTCAATTTTTAAAATCAAATAATTTCTGAATTGTAAATTAATTTGAAAAAAATGCAAGTTTTAAATTTTATAAATTTGGAAGATTTAGAATTGAAAGATCTTGTCTTTTGATAATCAAAATAATTACGATTCAGTAATTACTATTTATAAATTTTTTTAAATTCAAGAGTTTTCCATGGTATAACTTCAAAATTGCAGAGTTTTAAATTTCAAATCGATGAAATTGAAGAATTTTCCACTGTAAATCTTTAAAATTTAACTATTTTGGAGAAATGTTTTAAATTACACCCCTTTAAAATATAATTCTTTGAAATTAAACAATTTGTTATTCAAAATTTTTTCAATTTAAATATTGTCAATTGTAACTCTTCCAAATTGCGGAAAATCAAATTACGAATATTTTAAATACAAAGATATCTAAATTGCAAGTCGCCAACATGAAAGGATTTGATTTTTGGATTCTTAAAATTTTTAAATTAGGCATGTTTTATGTTTTTAAATAAAAAATGCTGTTATCATACTTATTTACATTTAATATGTAATCAATTTGGATGATTTAGAATTGAAAACCCTTGAAGCTTTATCTTAAAAACCATCACAATTAAAAAATTATTATCTTTGCATCTTTCAAAAATAAAGAGTTTGCAAGAATAGATCTTTAAATTTAACTGTTAAAAGGTGAAAAAAATTGAAAATCGTACAAATTAAATTTTTTCACTTTAATTCTTAAAAATTAAATTATTCCGAAATAGATCTAAATTAATACCTAACGGTTTCGTTGCAAATCTTGGGAAGGCCTTAAAAAAAGTTTCAAAATACGAACAAAAAAATGAAAATACAAAAGTTGTTCAATTAAAAAGGATCCACATATTTGTTGTATACTTTTTTTTATAAAAAGCCATCTAAATTTAAAAAATTAACTTTTGGGAAAAACAAAATAAGTTATAATATTTTCATTTAAAAAGTTTTTTTCCTAAAGTTTATTAAAGAGTTTTCTCAGAACCACTTTATGCTAGGATGAGTATTTTAGTTTAAATCTTCAGAAATACAATTTAAATACAATTGTTTAAGAACAATTATTTTTTATATATGCACTTTTTGTAATTATAAAAATATGAGAATGAATATTCAGTTTTACTGAGAATAAAATGTAATGCAAAATAAATAACAAGTATAAGAGTAATCGTAATCAATAAAATATATACTTTGTTTTTGCAATATTTGAATAAACAATCGCAGACCGAGGGACATAAATAAATTTAATATAAATTTGCAATAATACTGTTAAACTTAAAATATAAAACTTCAAATTTAAAACAAAATCGAGTTTGAAACATGAGATGCGTGATAAGAATGTTTTCAGTAAAGCTGAAAGAGTTTTAACAAAAGAGAATTCAAAATCACGAAATTACAGGTGTCAATGCTTTGACGTTTACTTTAAAATGTCTGCGTAGCGTGCAGATTTTTTTTCTTTAAAAATAAATGTTTTTTGTTTTCAATTTTTAAAAATTAAAATGATAAGTATAAATAAATATTAAGTATATATTGAAAATGCCGTCCAATGGAGTAATTTCGAAAATGTGGGGTAAAACGTTGAGATTATAAAAAATATGTTTAACACTGCGTAATTTAATTTGATGATATCTTGTTATTTTTTTTTAAGCAAACAGTTATCATGTTGATATGAATTTTATTTAAAAGTAGAGAACAATAAATTCCTTATCTTTTATCAAAATCCAAACTTGCTTCTTAATGTATTATATAATTGTAAGTAAATTGTATTATTTCATTTTTATAATCTTCATTGGATTTTTTTTTGTCTCAGTATTGGCTTCTTTCGTGCCCCACTTCAAGATTTCTGGTTAATATTAAAAACAAAAATTAATAACCAAACGAATTATTTAAGAATTTTTCGTCAGAAAAATTAGTTTCTTTCGAATAAAATGTTTTCAAATTAGGAACCTCATTATAATTTTTTTTTAAATTTATAATTTGTTGATAAATTTTAAGATTTTCTAAATAAATTGAATAGACAAATGCATAATTTGGACATTTGTTGAGAAAAAAATCGTTTTTTTTTAATTGTCAGTCCTATTAATTAGAAAACAAATTTGTAAACAAATTGTAAACAAATTTAATTGCAAAATGCCTAATTTGGGCATTTTTCGACGTGAAAACTTGTTTTTTTAAAAGTCAGTCCCTTTAATTTCAGAAAAAAGTTCCTTTTTTTTTATTCAGTATATTTTTCCGTCGAAAAATGCTCAAATTATGCATTTATT
The DNA here is from genome assembly GCF_010883055.1 of Belonocnema kinseyi. NCBI lineage: Eukaryota > Metazoa > Arthropoda > Insecta > Hymenoptera > Cynipidae > Belonocnema > Belonocnema kinseyi. The sequence goes on along the minus strand of NC_046659.1, from coordinate 132,813,860 downwards.
TATAAAATTTTCTGAAATTATCATGAAGTTCCTAATTTAAAACGAGATTGACATCGAAAAAACGAATTTTTCTGATGACCAAAGCCTGAATAATGCATTTGTTTCTTTAATTAAAAAAAAGAATTATAAAATAGTCCTGGATGTTTCTAAAATTATCATGAAGTTCCAATTAAAAGGACTCGATTTGAAAAAAAAAATTGTTCTGTTGATAAGTGCTCGAATTATGCATTTGTTTATTAAATTTGTTTGATAAAATAATAAAATTCATCAACAAATTATGAATTTCCTGAAATTATCTTGAGGTTCCTAGTTTTAAAAAAACGACATCGAAAAAAAAACGATTTTTTCGGACGATTAACGCATGAATTATTCATTTGTTCATTAAATTTGTTTATAATATTAACAATAATAGTTTTAAGACCAATTTTTTCATTAAAATATTGTTTTCATTCAAATTTCTTGCAATATAACTTTAAGAAACGTTAATTTATTGAAAATGAGAGAAAACACGTTTTCGTCATACTTATTTATTCATAAAAAAATTAAAAACCAAAATTCAAAATCAGGCTGTACAACTTTCTTTGAAATTGTATCAGCTTGAAAAAAAATCGGTATATAGGTTCAGCCGGAATCGTATTTTGAACCAGAAAATTTACTTTTTCCCCATTGTGAGCCGGTCGGGATAGTTAAAAGATATTTTTAAGAAATAAAAAAGTGATAAATTACATGGTTAAAATTATTAAAATGCAAAAAACTATAAGAAAGTCTGGTAGATAAAAACTGGTCTGACAAGTTTGAAAAGGGCAATATCTAAAGCATAAAAAACGTAATATGGATATTTTTCTTAAAATTTAATTTTTAGATTAATTTTTTCATATTGGAAATTCTTTTATTGTCCTTTATCCTCATTCCTCTACCTTCATTCTTTAGGTTGATATTTGATAATTAAATCATTATTGAAATAATAACGCTTTTTTATTATCGGTTATTAATAATATTAATATTATCATTATAATAATAAAAATTAAGGAATAAATATGTATTTACCTTTGAAACCTGTGAAAGCATGTACTTAAAATATTTTTTAAATATATGGCATAATATCATTATTCTCATTATTTTGTAAAATTATATCAAATTCGTATACTTGAAAAAAGTTACAGCTAGTCATCCACCTTTCTGAGATAATTTAAAAAAAAATCATATTCACGATTTTCATGATTTTACGCGACGCATTTCTAACCCAAAAAAACGAAATTTTAACTAATATTTTTCATAAAATACACAGTGAAACTTGCTTCTTTATATAAAAAAAACAATTTAATCATGGCTTCAAAAATATTAAGTATTATTTTTTGCACATCGTAAAAACTTGTGTCCGTAAAATTTATATATAAAGTCTACATACTATTGTCATAAATTTAAAGTCATTAGCCCATTTAAGTGACGGATGAACAGAGGTATAAAATACAAATAATCCAGAAAAAAAGATAAGATAGCAGCTCGGATATATCTAGCCAAAATTTCAATAATGTTCACTAGTATCCCATCTAAATTTTCCATAAGTGGGTCTTCTTAGTTAAAAAAAAATGAGACTCATGATTGGTGTTGTCGCTTTTATCTTTGTATCTTTTACTGATCCTGTCGGTAAATATATTTTTAAAAATTACTGCGCATTACTGATTCCACTATATTTATCATCTCTTTGGAATTATGCAAATTAAGATGTTTTTTTGTCAAACCCTCAGTGCTCTTAAAATTTACAAATTTGTGAATTTCTTCCAATTCAATTAAAATTTTGGGATCGATATAATGAATTCTGAAGAGCTTCTCTTATTCTTAATTTTTCCTAGATATACCGTATCTCCATCTCTTTATTTTTTTTGTCAACTAAAAACTGTGATTGATTAATTAAATATAACAGTTTGTACAGTATTTGATTTTCGTTTGACACTTTCATTTTGCAGACTTAGTTTGGAGATCAAGAGAAGGCGCAGTTCAAGTTCATCCCGTTCCCATTCGACTTGAAATTTATTTTTCTGAAATTAGTCCAGGTCGTCCGAGTGTGATAGTTGAAGACTTTGTTAAAGCGGTTGTCGATGAAAATTTCCAGTACGTCATTGGAATAATTCTGGGGAATCGTGTTTGCCCATTACTGGTTCAAAAAATGTATCGCGATCCTAGATATCCTGAAACAGATTTATTGAGATATCAGCAAGTTAAAGTGCTCCTAGATGGCAGCCCAGTCGCCTATATTACTGAAGAAATATTGGAAGGTGATCCTCTAAAGAACAAATTTTGGAAGAGTCCTAAACAATCATGCTTGATTGATGCCCAGATACCGAGCCTGTAAAATTGTTTTTAACATGGTCACAACTTCTTTTGTGAAATAAAATCCTATGCGAGAAAAAATGGTTTTATTTGAAGAAAGACTGTTTTGTTATATGCCTTACAATAGGCTAAGTGTCTAATTTCAAGACAAACAAAGTTTCCCTAGTAGAAAATTGTCGGGCGTTGGCCTGCACACCAATATAATTAAAAAAGTTTAAATTTGAAATTTTTTGTGTAATTTTAGCACCCGCTATTTCTTTAACCCTTACTCTATACCTACATAATTAAATGTCAAGGAAAAAACCATTCTCATAAGGCACAACTCAAAAAAGTTTGAAAAAATCTGCACGTCAGGCGGGCATAATGTCGTCGCGCGCTACGCGCGCGGCTCGATTTTCTCGCAAGCTTCAGCGCGCCTTGGGCGCACGATTGTTGGTTCTCGCGCATTTTTGCACAAATATTTTTAAATTAAGATGCAAAATATTCGATTGTGTAATTTTATGATTGTTAATTCTCTTTTGTTAAAAGAGCTAAGTTCCATAGTTTGAGTGCACCTACGGCACGCGACTGATGGCTATCCCATTCCACACCACGCGGTCTTTGCATTTCTGCCGCATTCGTGCGCAGACCTTTTAAAATCAAACTTCAACGGATCGATAACTGTAATTCAGTGATTGAGAAATCTCTTTTGTTATAGCTTTTTCGGCTACAACGAACACATTCTTATCACGTATCTCGTGCCTTCGTTCTCTTTCGTCTTTTCTGTTCTTTTTCGAAAAATTAAATTTTTAAATTTTTAATCTCATTTTTCACGATTGAAAGAAAATCTACTCGTCCTATCGCAAAATTATTAATAATAAATTTATAGATCTTTTTCGGCGAACAACTTTTGTCTGTTAATTTTAGTTCGTACATATGTCATTTTTTCCAAAAAAGTTGATATTTTTATTTTGAATGTTATTTATTACGAATAAAGCAAAAACTACGTGCCCTATCAAAAATTATAGCTCTTTTTTTAGATAAACAAGCCTTGTCTAGTTTTTTTCGTATTACTAGTCCAAAATTAAATTTTTTTTTTTTATTTTGGATTTTTCATTATTTTTGGTACGACAAAATTTGTAATGTTCAACTTTTCGACCAAATAAAAAAAGGTGTTCTAACCATCTTGCAGGGCTTTCAAAAATCAACGTTTTCTTCTCTTGACTTTTTTATAGCATGCGCTGTTTGGCTTGAAATTTTTCTTTTATTTTATTTTTTTGTGGACATTGAAAATGATCTAACGCTGATAATTTTCTTTTCATAGAAAAAAATTATAATGATAAATTGTTTGAGTTTCTGAGTACTATAAATGAACATACATATAATTTTTAAATCTTGAAAAAATTTGGTTTCAAAAATTTTCGGTACGATCAAATTTTGAATTTTCAACTTTTCGACCAAATTAAAAAAGTTTTTATGATAATCTTGTAAGGCTTTCAAATATCAAAGTTTGTCTTCCCTTGACTTTTTTTCATCTCATGCGTTGTTTGGCTCAAAATGTTTATTTTAATTTGTTTTTTTTTGGATTTTGAAAATGATCTAACTCTGATAATTTTTTTATAGAAAAAAATCAAAAGAAAAAATTGTTTGAGCTTCTGAGTACTATAAATAACCGTAAATATAATATAAAAATCTTGAAAAATTGTGGTTTCAAAAATTTTGAAATTGCGCTCACTTTTTGAATTTTGATCTAAAATAGCTGGCTTACGAACTTGTTCTCTCTTTTTAGGCCTTAAAAAAGTGTGTCAAAGCAAAATCCAATCTGATTAATTTTTCGAAAGTTATCGTACCTACAGAATGTATACTACAGACTTCAGATATACAGACAGGCAGACAGACAAGTAACTGCGTGAAATATAAATATATTTATTTTAAAATAAATAATTTAAATCGGATAACATTTTTTGGGTTTCGTAGCATAAGCTCTAACATTTTCTTACAATTTTTTTTATATCTTTTTTTTGCGAACAATTTTTTTTAAACATGGTTTCTAAGCAATTTTAATTAAATATAATTTTTTAAAACATTTTTTCAAATTTTTTTTTTCAAAAATTTGCTTTCATTATTTTTTTCAAACATTGTGTAAAAAAATTTGTTTTAACCTTTTTTTGTCACCTTTTTAAATTAATTTTTCTTTCCGTAACTAGACTTTCAAGTGAATGAGAAAAAAATTATTTTTAATAGTGTTAATTTCTTATTTTTTATTATTTTGGGCACCATAACAATTTTTCGAGAATGGTGAACAAAATGTGACGAATTGATTAGTATTGATAGTATCTTTTGTCTAGTTGTGTGATTTCTTTTATGGTAGAGTAGTGTCAGATTTATTTCGTAGAAAACAATTATTGAATTTACAAAAATTGGCGTTAATTCTTTATTTTTACTATTTTTGGACAGTTTAAGGCCCCAGGAGCGCTGTTTAGAATTATTTAAAAAGGAATAGAAAAATATCAATTTTTTTCACTGAATGAAAGAAGTTTAGAGGTGCTTCAAAAAAAGATTAAGTTTTCTTAGGACGCCCTACTACACAGGAAATGAACAGGCATACGCAGAGAAAACCAGGGTCTTCATTTTGTCTCAGCTCATTTTTTTCACAAAGACATGTTGAAAGTTATGAATGTTCGCTGTAAAAAATTGTATTTGTGTCTCACTCTAAATTGTTAAACTATTTTTTATGGTTTTAAAACTATTTCTGTTGCGCAAAAAAAAAATTCTACTAATTTTGTGATTCAAGTTGAAATGTTAAAAAACAGTATTTTTATATAATTACTACCTACTTTGTTCCGTTTATTAATATTTCTTTTAATATCTGATATATTTGTTAAAAAAACCATCGCATTTTAAATTAAAAGGCTACATTTTGTAGCTATATGGATTTTCGATTTAATAATATCTAATACGCATATTTGTAAAATAAACCTATTTTTATTAAAAGATACGATTTTGTCATTTCGTGTAATAAACTTCTATGTCTCTTTTCTTTGGCAAAAAATCTCTTCCGTCAAAAAATTAGAGTAATAAAATATAAAAAAACGACAAAAGATGAAGCGATTAATATATAGATTAAAAATTTTTTATTTCATTTTTTATATAAAATGTAATTAAAAGTTTATTCAGGAGCTAAATATATCTTTCTTTTTCGACTTTGAAAGAATAAAGTTTTGGATGATATAAAAAACATGATTTCAAAGAATTTTCAAATTAGAAGCTTTGAAGTAGTTGTCGTGACAAAAGTCAGAAATATGGAAAAGATAGTTTTTATATGATTTTAAGATTCAAAATGTTATAACAGATGTAATTTGAAATAAAAAAACGTTATTTTTTGTGAAAAATGTTCAAATTCACCAAAAAAACATTAAGTTTTACTACGTTTTTTCCATTGATTTTTTTCTGAATGTTATTTCATACCAATTAAAAAAAATTGCATTTCAATATATGTGAATTTTACTATAGCTGCAATCGTTAGAACTTTTTTTTTGTTTACGGAGTATTTTTTTAAACAAATAATTATATTTTGAGATTATGAAGTTATTTTAATGTTGCTTGTAAATTATTAAATTATTCATAAGAAATAATGTTTTTTTTATTTTAAATGACATCAGTTATAATATTTTGATTCTTAAAACAAGATTTCTGGGTCTAAAATGTTTCCAATTTAGTGCTGCATATCTTAGTCATATTTTTAGTAAACAATCAGTTTTTAACAACTAATAAGCGAATTTTCGACAAAATAGTTAAATTTTCAACCTAAGAAATGACTCTTAAAAATACATTTTTTAACTTAAAATTTTAATTTATACTTCAGCCTGAAGTTGAAAAATTAATTTGCAACCCAATAAAAATGCGAATTTTCAATTGAAGAAATTAATTTTTATCTAAAAAAAAAGATACATTTTGAAAGAAGAAGAATAATTCACCGCGAAAGAAGGTAAATTTTCAACTAAAAAGGTAATTTTTAATACAAAAAAATGTCAACGAAATTGTTCAATTTCCATCTTTAGAAACAAATTTTAAAATAAAATAATATGTATTCAGCCAAAAATGGAGTAGTCTAAATTTCGGATAAAAAAATAGAATTTTCAACGAAAGAAGTTAATTTTCAAGAATTACATTAATTAATTAAGTTCAAAAACTAATTGACAACCAAAAAACTTGCAGGAAAATAGTTAAATTTCAACAAAAAAAACACTTGATTATTCAACTATCTCATAACAAAAGAAAAGAATTTTAAACTACAACAATAAAATTGAATTTTCAACAAAACAGTTAAATTATCAAACAAAAAATCCATTTTGAAACAAGAACAATATTTTTCTATTTAAAAGGATGAATTTTCAATTGAAAAAGATATTTTTTATTGAAAATTTGAAGTCAAATCGTGAATTTATTTTTTTTAGCAATTTAGATTTTTATAGACTTCAAAAATAAACTTCAGAAGCTTTAATGGAATTTCGGAATATTTCAAGGAGATAAAACTATTTTTATTTAAATTCCAGGGGAAAATTTAAATGATTATAAGTCAATTTTTTACATCTGGCATGATTTTTCAAAAGTTTAAGAAAAGTTTTATCAGCTAAAAATATTTGTGGGAATTTAAGTCGTTTTGTATGTATTAGAAATATTTTAAAAACGTGCAAAAATTCTCAAAGATATATGAAATATTTCTTAATTTCTTCCAAATTTATGAATGATCTAAACTTTTTTTATAAAGACTCGAATGTTCCCTAATATTTTGTAAAAACTTATAAAATAAAAATCTTTAAATTCCTCTAGGTTGTTTGTTGACACACCTCTTTTCATGCTATTTTAAGCTGTAATCACAACTTTGGGGGATTTTAAGAGAAAAAGCCTAAATGTTATTAACTTCAAATCATTTGCTTTCTTTATATATGAACACTTTAAAGAACCTTTAATGTTTTAAAATACTTATAATATTACAAAACTTAGCTTTTACAATTTTATTCTATTTGCAAAATAATTTTAATTCTTAATAATTGTATTTACTTGTAATCTTTTTGAATTCCTTCGAAGTTTAGAAGAAATTAAGAAATATTTGATACATTTTTGGACATTTTTGCAAGTTTTTTAATATTTATAATAAATTTGAAACGATTTAAATTCCTAAAAAATATTTTTAACTGACTAAACTTTTCTTAAAATTTTGAAAAATCATGCCAGATGTAAAAAATTGACTTATAATCTTCTAAATTTTCCCCACGAATTTAAAGAAAAATAGTTTTATCTCCTTGAAATCTTCCGAAATTCCATTAAAGTTTCTAAAGTCTATTTTTGAAATCTTTAAAAATCTAAATTTCTAAAAAAAATTAAGGTTACGATTTGATTTAAAATGTTTAACAAAAAATATATTTTTCAATTGAAAATTCATCCTTTTAAATAGAAAATTATTCTTCTTGTTACAAAGTGAATTTTTTGATTGATAATTGAATTGTTCTTATTTATTTATTTTTTTTCAAATTGACCTTTCTCACTTTAAAATTCATCTTTTTTGGTAGAAAGTTATTCTTCTCGTTTAAAAATTCATCTATTTTAATTAGGAATTCATTTCTTTAATTGGAAAACTATTTTCAGGTAAAAATTATTTTCTTTTGTTATAAAATGGTTGAATATTCAAGTATTCTTTTTTTAAATTTAACTGTTTTCTGCAAATTGTTTGGTTGTAAATTTATTTTTTAAACTGCTAATTTAACTGTTTTTCGTTGAAAAAAAAATATTTTTTGTTAAAAATTTGTTTTTTGTTTTGTTGTTTAAAAATTCATTTTTAAATTTTAGAATTTCCGTTTTCGGTAGAAACATATTGGTTTGAAAATTTCAATAGTTTCTTGTAGATTTGATTGTTTTCATTTATTCAAAAATAATTTTTTGACATAGAAATTTAACTGTCCCATTTTTTGTTCAAAATTAATCTTTATTACTTGAAAATTAACTTCTTTCATTGAAAATTCTATTTTTTTATCCGAAATTTTGACTGGTCCATTTTTGGCTGAATACTTATTACTGTATTTGAAATTTTTTTTTAAAGATGGAAGTTGAATAATTTTGTTGAAAATTTTGTTCACAATGAGAATGTGCGAACAAGGTTCTCGATGGTTAAACTGACTATCAGTAGAAGTTTGAAGAAAGAGTATCAAATCGGTCATCTCAGAGTGTCAACTTGATCATCTCGTTTGCTCCGCGGGACCTTCACAGGGAGCCCTACTAATCATCACAGAGGACTAAACAGATCACCAGAAAGGGTTGAATTGATTAACATAGAGGGTTGATTTCAACATCTTGGTTGTTCGGTTGGAAATTATGAAATTTAAGTTTCGTTTTAGGTGCCAATAACTGGTGCTCTTACTTTGTTAGGAAATTTTTTTGTGCTCTTATGATAATTTAAAAAAGGTGACAGCTACCCATCCACCTTTTATTGGATAATTTTTTAAAATACATCTTCTTGATCAGCATGGATTGGCGCGACTTTTTTTAATTCAACGCTATTTTCTTTTTCACAAATGTTATTATATAACAAAGTAATCATGCCTTAAAAAATATAATCATTTGTTTTTTCCATTGTGTAAAAACTCGTGTCGCTTGGGTCAAGTTTTTTTTTTAACGCATTGTACCATTAGTTCTATCCTCTAGTAAAGAATTATTATACCCAGGAAAATTAAAATTCATTATTTACTTTAAACATTTAAGGACTGTTTAGGGCAGCAGGACAACGGTATAAAATTATTTTTAAAAAGAATGAAAAAGGTTAATTTTTTTTTACCAAATGAAACAAGTTTAGAGGTAGGTCATTAAAAAATAACCCATCAATTTTGTCTCAGCTGATTTTTTTTACAAACTCATTCTCAACTTTATTAATGTTTCCTGTCATGATCAATGTGGAAAATAAAAAGAAACTGAATTAGTTTAAATGTTTCATTTCTTTAAAAATACCTAGAATTATTAAATTTGCTCAAAAAGTGACAAGAAATGTCATTGTTTGTAATGAATAAATTAATTAATTAATTTAGTTATTGTAAAAAAACAGGGTTTATAATGGGGCTCGGATAGTTTTTCTTATTTTTTATGAAAACTAGGGCCTAATGTCCTATCGATAATAAATCTATAATAAATAATAAGTGCTAAGCAGTAATTTGTAGTGAACTGAATTTTGCATCTAACCATATCTAATAAACGATATATATCTATATATAATATATCTAATATATCTATATCTAATAATCTTTTAATAAACGACTATGGATCTTGTCATTGTGTGAAAATCTCTTTTATCAAAAAATCGGAGGGATGAAATACAAATAAATTGAAATGAAAAATGATAAAAAATTTTTATCTACAAAAGTTAATTTGAAAAAAAAGACGCATTTTCAACAAACCAGTTTAATTTGCAAGTAAAAAAGATTATTTTTCCATCAAGATGTTGCATTTCTAATAAAAAAGATTAAATTTTTGTCAGAAAAACGAATTATCAACACAGTACGTAAATTGATTAACCAAGTATTTAAATTTCGAAACAAGAGGATTATCGTTTCCCAAAAGAAACAAATTTTGAGCCACATAATTGAATCTTAAACTAAAACAAAATAATTTTCTCGCAACACTTTTATATGCAAATATTCAGCCAACAAGTTCTCAATAAAATAGTTAACTTCTTGATCAAAGAAATTAATTTTTAACAAAAAAAATTAATCACCAAATTAAAAATAAATGAACTTTTAAGAAGTTAGTTCATCTTTCGACTAAATATTCGATTTTTCTACCAATTTTCGTATCTATTGTTTTTGGTGATTCTCGGACATCAAAATATCTTACCCAAGAAATTTTTTTGACCATGTACATTAGGTTGCTATCTTATTAATTAAGATTATGTCTAATTTCATACAAAAAAATCTCCGAGAAATAATTTATTAAATTTCATTACATTATTTAACCCAAGATGTATTTTAATTATTCTAAGCTGATTCTAACTAAAATGATATTGTTTTTAAATAAACTGTATTATTCATGATAAACATTGAGTAGTAATAGCTATAATAGACTTTAATCAAATTAAGTTTAGGCTGAAATTAAAATGAAATTATATTTTGTCTACAAATACTTTGGCGAAGTTAATGTATTTACCTTTTTTTCAGGGATCTCTAAATATTGTTTTTGAAACTGTCCTGTCTAAACGAGCTATTATTTTCGAAGACATCATAAACATTCTTCTTGCGCTTTAAACATGCAGTAAAAATTTAAATATTTAGTCGGAAGATAAAATTCTTGATTAAAAATCCGTTTTTTTTCAATTTGGTGATTTATCTTTTTTGTTAAAAATCAATTTCTTTGTTCGAAAAGTTAACAATTTAATTAACATTTTTTTGGTTGTAAATTTAGCTTTATAAGTATAGATAGGAAATTATTTTTTGGCACTATTATCCTGTTGTTTTAAAACTTGAATACTTTATTTAAAATGTATGTACTGTATTAGTAATTCGTATTCTTTTAAGAATAACAGTTTTTGTAATTTATGTAGAGCCCCTTGCATTACACGTATACAAGTATGAAACAAAGCAAACATTTATTTAATCAAATTTACCTAAATTACCAAAAATTTCATTTTTTTTCTATTTAAAAAAGTTATAACTTGAACACAAATTCTATTTTATTACCATGGTCCACTTAATTGCGACACCTTCGGATAATTTTTCTGAAAAAAAAAACAATAGATATTTTAATTTGTAATAAAGCTTAAAAAATTTTCAGGAATAGTAGTTATCAATTTTTAAAAATCTGGTATTTTTCCAAGGTGCTATCTTTAAAATTAAAGCTTTTGACATTTGTATTTTTATATTTTCATTTAAACACATTGAATATTGGAATTCCGAACTTAAAATCCTGTAAGAGAAGAAATTTAATCTTAGTAGCAAGAAAAATTTTAGAAATTTGATACACTTTGAGAAAAAAATTATATATTACGAAAGAAAATTGCCTGCATATCTTGTTGTCCAGGAAAAATTAAGAATAACAGACTCTTTATAAATCATTAAATCAACTCACGCAAATGAAAAAACAATGAAACAACTTAAAGAGCATGGAGGGTTTGAAGAAAAAAATTATCATAATTTGAATAATTTTAAAGAGAAAATAAGTATAGAGCAATCAACAATGCACAGATATGATATTTTTAATTATATTAACCATCAGGATTAGTGCAAATTATTCAAATGAAAGAAATTGATTCGAGATAATAAATTGTACCCTCTGCGATGACCAATTCGATTCTCTTTGATGGTCGAGCTTACCTTTCGAGATGATCAGTTCAAATCTCTGAGATGACCACCTAGATCCTCTTTTATAATCTTCAACAGAAAGTCAGTTTGACCTTCCAAAAGTTGGTGCTACAGTCGACCCTCAAATATAGTCAGTCTTCACTTCTCATTAATCAGATTTACTTTCAGTTTTTCTTCGTACGATGTTTGTGAATTTCAGCACGGAGTACTTTTCAATAATGTGGATTGTTTCAAAATATTAGAGTGTCAAATTAAAAATTCTGAAGAATCTTAAAATTCCAATCTTATAGATACTTTTAATATTAAAAAATCAAATCAAATCAAATCTTCAAAAATTCAAATCTTATAGATACTTTTAATATTAAAAGTATCTATAAGATTTGAATTTTAAGATTCTTCAGAATTTTTAATTTGACACTCTAATATTTTGAAACAATCCACATTAGTGAAAAGTACTCCGGGCTGAAATTCACAAACATCGTACGAAGAAAAACTGAAAGTAAATCTGATTAATGAGAAGTGAAGACTGACTATATTTGAGGGTCGACTGTAGCACCAACTTTTTGGAAGGTGTTCTAAACACAAATTTCTCAAGGTCAGTTTCTGGAATGAAATACCTTAGTAAAATGGTTTCGGAATATTAAATTTGAATTGTTAACCATGCGTCATCGGCAAAGATCTATTTTGAACAAGTGGTACAACAAACTTACTTTTAAAAATGACGAGAACTTAAAAAAATTGTTAAAGATTTCAGTTGTGCAACCCCCTTTCCCTAGAAAAATACATTTTTATTGCCTTAACTATCCAGGCTTACGTCTTAGAACCACAAGAAATTTGAAAAACAATAAGAGTAATTTGAATTTCAGTTATAAATACTACTTTATACAGGAATATATATTTTCAAAACCGGGAATGCCAACTTTAATTTTTAAATTAAGAGAAAAGCGGCCAAAGAACCTCAAGTTAATTTAATTTAATTCTCGGTGAAGATGAATTTTGAACATCTGGACTACAAAGTCTACTTTTGATATTGACGAAACCTTGTGAAATGGTCGACAAATCTTCAATTTATATTCTGAATGCACCCTTTTTGGAGAAGAAGTATATTCTAAATGCTTTAACTACTTGGGTTAATTTTAAGCAGCTGGACTACTAGATTTATTTCACAGGAAAAAAACTTTTGATATAAGAGTAGAGTGACTTAAATTTTAGTTCTGAGTACATGTTCTTCGAGAAGGTTGTGTTTAAAACGAATTGACTGCCAGGACTTTTTTTTTATAACGACGAGATATAAGAAACATCATCATCCTGAAAAAGATGTATTTTTCATATCTGGACTATCAAGTTTACTTTTTATGATGAAAAGGCTTTAAAATAATAATGGGGTTATTCCATTTTAATTCGGAATTTAATTGCGGCATTTAAGTTTAGCAAATGGATAATCGATCCTTGATCGAGGTTAATTGACATTTGAAAACAAAGCCTTATAACTTCTTTTCTACTACATTTTTATGAATGGAACATAGTAAACAATTGTTCTGCGCAATCCGAGAAAATTTAAATTTGAAGAGTTTTATTTATCACCATTTAGATCAGAGGATTTAATAATTTCATAATTGTGCTGAGTAGTTGAAATCAGATAACAGATGCTTAGCATCAAAATTTGAATCAATTTGATGACGAATATTTTATAATAATTTATAAACAAAGCATTTAGCTTTAAATTCAAAAGCATCATTTTGCATCAAACTAGATTTCCGAAACTACAATGCCCAATACGTTTTCAAAAGAATTGTTTTCAATCAGAAAATAACAAAAAAAAGTTTTGGCTTAGCCTCACTCTCCCTGAAATTAGATCCTATTTTTAAGCAAGAGATATCTCATTTGTATGATATGAATAATTATATAATTAAAACGTATATATGTTTTCGTTAAAAGATATGATTCAATAACAACGTTTATAAATGACAAAACAATCATTCGATTATGTAAAAATATCTTTCGTCAAAAAATCAGTAAAAGATTATTACAGAGCTAAACATTTCTTTCTTTTTAAATTTTGAAAGAAAAACAATTAAAATAATGTAAGAACGTTGTTTAAAAAAGTTCTTAAATTGGAAGGTTTAATATATCAAAGTATTTGCATTGGTTAATTTGAATAACTTTCATCATTAATACCCAAAACTACAAGTTATCAAGTTTATACGAAAAATGGATCAAAATGATGCATTACGAAATTATTTAATCCTTTGACTGAAATGGGGATCAATATAATTGTTTATAATTTGTTTAGAAATCTCAACTTAACTTTATTTTCTCGCAGTCAATTCAGAGCCCATGTATTTTTCTATTCTGAAAATTGGAAAAAGAAATAATCTAAAACATTGTATAATACTGAGAAAATTTGATTTCATTGAAACCCTTCAAACAATATTAAAATAAAAAAGAATTGTCTTATTAATTAATATAGAAGCGTTTCATTTAATTAAAAAATCTGAATTTAATTTCTGCGAATTTTTATTAAAAGCCAAACTTTAAAATTTTATAAAATGTATACATTTTTTGTCTAAAATTGGGAACTTTCTCTTAAACCAATTCTGGCAAGAAAATTGGAGTAAAATTTTATTCCCTGATGATAAAATCTAATAGCAATTTGGAAGTCACGTGCTGATTTAAGGTTAGGAAGGGAGAAAGTAAAAACTGTATACACAACACTATATTTTAATTAAAAGTAATAATTATTCGCGCACTAAGTGGGAGATTTAAACTAATTACTGAAATAAGGTTGATTTTAACTACGAGTATCGATTTTATTTGTGAACTTCGAAGGGGCGACGCGACGTGAGTGCAAGGAACATTCTCGTTCCAGGTGCGAAAGTGAAAATTACTGAGTGTTTATGCAGACGACAGACACAGCAGGCGCTATATATGGCGGTAAATTTGAAATTTTACAGGCTATACATTGTCTGAATATAGAGAAGTTTATAAAAATTGTATCATTTCCGTTGTTGCACATAGCATAATCAATAATAGTTTAATTTAAAATGTTAAATTATTCGAAAAAATTTAATATTTTTTTAAAAGAATTTAAAAAAGTTAATTTTTGTTTCACTGATCTAATAAATCTTTAAATTCTAATTTTCAAATAATAATTCATCTAGCCCGTTTTCTGTCCATGAAACTCAGCCAGGTTAGCCCGACCGGAATCGTATTGCATAACAACTTATACCTGTAAAATTTTCCTCTAAATTATAGATAATAATTCCATTTATTTAAAGTATTTCAATAATTAAAATGACGCAGCAAATGAGGTGCAAATTACAAATAATTTAAAAAAATTGATAAGATACCAACTGGGATATTTTTGAAATTAAAAAAAAATTATTAGTTACTTTCTTATCAGGGTTTTGAATGAGTGGGTTTTATTTCTCAAGAAAATGAAACTCTGGATTTGTTTTATCTCTTTTATCTTAGCGATTTGCACTGATCCTGTTGGTGAATAATCTAGTTTTCTGTACTTCATTTATTTTTTTCTTGTCAACTAAAAGCTGTGATTAATTAATCAAATATAATATTTACTACAATACCTTATTTCTGTTTCACACTTTTTTTTTGCAGACTTAATTTATAGATTAAGAGAAGGAACAACTTTTTGATGTTGTCTGTCTTAATAACAAGGAAGTTACTAGAGGTGTCCCTAGCCAATTTGATACTCCTTGATATATGTTGTAGCACTCGAAACACTTAGCGACAAGTATTTTTTTTATTTGCAGAAAAACATTTTAAGGGGATCAAACAACCCTGCAAATGTAGGGGTCTCAAGAGTCGATGGTATAGCTTTGTGTGTAAAATCCAAAAATTATTTCGATCACACCTACTGGAAAAGTTTCCTGGTGATGAAGAATGAATAACACAATTTTTCTCTCTCAAAATAAAAGAATAATAAAAAGGGGGTAAACCACCCCTACATATATTTAAAGTTGTGATAACTCTATTTCACTTCGTTTGTTATAAAACTATCTTCCTAATTATCTTTGTGTATAAAAAGTATGTATTATCATAGACACAACATAAAAAGTGTTTGGGGGTAGCTAACCTTATTAATTTTTTTAATTTTTTGGGGAGACATACGTAAACTTTACTTTTTCCTCAAGTCTATTTCTTTATATTATATTATCTTTATATTCAAAAAATCACAATATTGAAATACAAATAAAACAATATGAAAAACGAGAATGCGATTATTATATGACTTTAAACATTTAAATTAATTTTAATTTAAAATTTAATTAAAAGTTTATTTGAAGATAAATATTTCTTCCTTTCTGGATTTTTAGAGAATTAAGATTAGCATAATGTACAAACTTTCAGCTTAAAAATTTTTTTAATTGAAAGGTTTAACATTTTAAATCTTTCGCATCGGGTAATTGTAATTATTTTTATAGTGAACACACAAAAGTCCCAAGTATCAAGTTGATACAAAAATGGATGAAAATGATGCAATGTGTTGATATCTGTATTCATGATGAACTTAATAAAAATTTCGATATCAATTATTATATGTCATGCAATTTTAACTACTCAGCACGTAATTAAATTATATAATCATGTGGCCTAAATGGCGATCGATAAAACTCTTAGGAATTGAATTTTGGAACAAATTACACATCGAAATTATTTACTTAGTCCCGTTTATAAAAATGTATGACTATTGATGTTATAAATGATTTTTTAAAGGGACAATACATCTTGATCAAATATCGATTATCAATTTGCAGAACTTTAATTTAGCAGAAATCAATGTTTACTATTGAGGGTCAACTATTGAACAAACTTCTAGATGGTTAAACTGACTATCTCTAAAAATTATAAAAAAGAGGATCAGATTACTTATATCAGAGAGTCAACTTAATCACCTCGTATGGACTGCTCGACTATCACAGAGAGCTCAACTGATCATCACAGATGCCTGAACAGATACCAAACAGTATCTCGAACCAATCATCATAAATGTTGAATTGATTATCTCGGATGTTCGACTAGGTCATCCTCTATATTCGACTGAGTCTTTTCTTATACAGTAATTGACCATCTTAGATTCGATTTCAGGCTAAAGTCAAGAAACTCTGAAAATTAAATTTTCTTTTGAGGTGCCAATAAATGGTTCTCTTCCTCTATAATAAAAAATGTATTTCCGGTCTTCGGATATTTTTAAAAAAGGCGACGGCTAGTCATCAATCTGCTTGACATCATTTCTAAATTTTCATCTTCAGCATTTTCATGATTTTTCGCGACGCTTTTTCAATCCAATGCTATTTCCTCACTTATAAATTTTATTGTATGAAAAAACAATCATTCCTTCAAAAAGATAATGATTTATTTTTCCCATTGCGTAAACACTTGTGTCGGTAAAATTTTCTCTGCATTATAAATGCTAATCTCATAAATTCAAAGTATTTTATTGATTCAAATGACGCAGAAACCAAACAATAAAATACAAATAATGTCAAAGGAGTGATAAGATACCAAATGGTATATACTTTGACAAATTTTCGAAAATTTCCATTAGTTCTTATCAGGATTCTGCATAAGTTGGTTTTTTTGTTAAGGAAATGAGGCTCTTTATTGGCATTCTCTCTTTTATCTTAGTGATTTGCACTTATCCTGTTGGTAAATACATTAAAAACTATAATTTACTTATTATAATATATAATTATTATATAATT
>NC_046659.1:132774387-132796383 GCF_010883055.1 Belonocnema kinseyi | reverse complement strand
TATATTACTATTATATTATTATATATGTAATTAATATAAAATTATTATAATTATTTCTAGAGAGAGTCTGGTATTTTTAATTTTTCCTGGGCATTGCTATATTTCCCTGTATGTGAACTCTTTTCTCTTGTTCATCTAAAATCTGTGATTGGTAAATTAAATATAATATTTACTACAATATTTTATTGCCGTTTTACACTTTCTTTTGGCAGATTTAGTTTCAACATCTAGATCAGACTCTGTTCGAATTTATCCTGATCCCATTTTATTTAAAGTTAATTATTGTGAACTTGAACAGGGTTATGTATATCTAATTGGTCCAGGCCTCATAAAAGCTGTAGTAGATAAAAACTGCCAGTTCATCATTGGAATAATCGAGGGGAATCGAGTTTTCCCATTATTGACTCAAAAATAGTATCGTGATCCTAGATATCCTGCAATAAATCGAATGCTATATTATTAAGTTAAAGTACTTCTAGATGGTGGCTCAGTTGCCAATATTACTAAAGAAATACCGGATAGTCTGAGAAAAAAATTTCTGAAAGAGTTCTAAACAATCACGCTTGATTTATGCAAAGGTACCAAGTGTATAGGATTTTTATTGATACGGTCAAACTTTCTTTTATGAAATAAAATCCCTTATCAGAAACTTAATTTTTATTTTAAGAAAGAACTTCTTTTTGTAAACCTTACTAAGAGTCTAATTTAAAAAAAAAACCTAGACTACAATTCACTTTCTCTCATAAAAAGTCTAATTTAATTAACTCAACGTTTTGAAACCAGCCTGCAGACAACAGGACGAATTTTTCTGTATCAGAAACTGAAGGTTGAACAAATAAATAGATATTTTTCTTTTTTTTAAATAGTTTCGAGCAATTAAACTGATGCCTTAAACATGCTAAAAAGATTACAGTAAATAATTAATAATATTTTTCGTTAATAAAATGAATTTTTACTAGGGTCATTTACTGATGGTACACGTTCAATTTTTTGTCCAAACAAATAAGGGGTAGTTTTTGAAGTTCAAGGATAGTATTTTTGGTCTAATTCAATCAGATTTTTTTGAAAGTTTTTAGCATCACTTCTATTCCACAGAAAGAAATTATTATAGTCAGAGAAATTAAAACTAATTATATATTTCAAACATTGTCGGGCTGTTTCGGGCTGATCCCGATCAAAGATCGATTATCGACCTGCAGAACTTGAATTTAGCAGAAATCAATGTTGTTCAAAAACCGACTATGGCAGGGCATTCAAAATTGAAATTTAGTTATCCTAATAATCTTTTGAAGGTTATCTCATTATAGGAAGTAAGTTTGGAAGTTCAGGTATTGAAAACAAATCTTTCATCAGGAATTTGTGTTGACAAATAAAATTTTAGTCAACATAATTACTTATCCCATGTGTGTTTATAACTAAAAATAAACTAACCATGAAGGTTTTTCAAATTTCTCGAGGTTAAGGTCTGCAAGATGTCAAAATTCTTAGGTTCTGTCTATTTTTATGTCTAAATTAAAATTTTCTCAGACGCAAAAAGTAAAAAATTTTTTTTCTTTTTGAAAAACGTAAGGTCTTGTAATGCTGAGGAGTAAATCTTAGAATTAGGATATTCATAATACATATTTTTTTAGAAAGGTGTGTTGAGAACTTAAATTTTATCAACGCTTACCATTTTTCCAAGGATTTCTCGGTTATAAAAACTATTTTTCCGAGGATTATTTTTCACGTAAAATTTTTCGCTCTGATCATCCTCAGTCAAAAATAAGGGTTCTTATTAAAAAAAAGGGTCTCACCTCCATTTGACCTTGAAACTTGACCTCAAGGTTAAAATTGATGGTACAGTCTAATGTCTTCCAGGGTCCTGGTCAACCTTCGTTCAGAACATTTCTTCGTAGATAAAGTATTTAAGAAGAAATTTGTGATTATAGATTAAAATAGCTCATCGAATATTCTCTTATTATAAACAATCAACAATAATTGTTTCCTCTGCGATTATTAGTTTATCCATTTTTGGCAACCTTGACACAAAATAATACTGTACTTTTTTATTTAATTTCGAAAACAGATATTCTAAAAGTGATTTTCACAAAGTAAATACATTAAATATGCACACAATCACTCGAAGAAATGTCCGCTTTGTTCAAGGTGATGTTTTTTGACTTTAATGGAATTTCGTTTCGAATTTAATGTTGAGAGAATTTTCATTTGCTTCAACCAGATTTCGTTTAAAGCTAAAATATTCCTTATGCTACTAGATTCAACTAATTTTTCAGCTAAATAATTATTTGTGTGTGAAAAATATATTCACGTCATTCAAAACAAAACAGCCAAAGGACAATGCCTTTTCTGCAAGATAACTTTTTCGCTGAAAGATTGATAGAGTTTTCTGGATTTGTTCGTCGTCTTTTTCACTGATTCCATTGGTAAATAAAATAATATTTAAATAATTATATTAAATTTAAGAAATTCTTTTTGAAACCTTTTGTTATAAAATTGTTTTTTTCTTCTTCAATGATATGCTGTGCATTATAACAGAAAATCTTTGAGCAGAAATCTCCTGAACGACGATTAAAATATAAAAACTGAAGTCATTGTTGTTGATACAACGTTATCCCTTCCGGTGCTTCAATTTAAGTGTGACGCATATGAAGGGCGATTGTCTTATTGCTAAACCTTATTCTTTTTATAGTGCATCCAGAATTGCATCCAGCCATTGCGTTTCTCCTAATATTGTGTCTAAAATTTTGATTAGGTTTGTACACTCAAATAAAAGCTTCAGCTGTCCCAGCTAACCGTTTAGCTGGATTTCGTCTTCCAAATAATATAGCTGTGTCACATAGATTTCTAGCTGTTTGAGCTAAATGAGCCATCTGATCAAATTTACAAAATTAATCTCTTAGTTCCGATTATTAAATTCATGAGTGTTGAAGCTATAAATGTTTGTTTGCAGATATCAGTAAATCTCGATCAAGGATTAAAAATCGATTTGCATAAGTTGAAGTTAGCAGTAATCAATGTTCTGCAAAAATCGACAATAGCAGGGAATTCAGAATCAAAATTTAGTTATCCTGATTATTTTTCTAGGGTTTTCTCATTCTAAGAAGTAAACTCGGTAGTGTCGGTTTTAAATTTATATATTCGTGAAGAAAGTACTGTTTAAAACTGAAATTTAAGTAAGCCTGATGGGGTTTTTTTTTTAAATTCAGTCATTGTGAACAGTGAATTTCAAATATGTGCACAACTTTTTAGAAAAAGATGTATTTTGAACATTTGAGTTAGTGTGCACTGAAGTTATGCTCCTCAATTTTCATTGATCCTCCAAAGTGAACCATATTAGGTTTAAATCCTAGATCAAAATAGCTGCCAGTATTTGAATTTTTTATTTAGACAATTTAAGACTTGAAACTGTCCAAATTACAAAAAGGTTCTTCGCTATAGAATTCACAAACTTGACACGATGAAAAATGAAAAATCATTCTGGATATGCAGATGTGAAGACTGACCACATTTAAGGGTCAAATATCACATAACCTTCTAGATAGTTAAACAGAGAACCGAGCGGATCATCGCAGAGGATCGAACAGATCATCATAGCGGACCAAACCGATCATCGTAGAGGGTTGATTTGATCATTTCGGATGGACGAACAGATTATTTTAGATAGTCGCATTGACGTTCTTGGATATTCGACTTGACCATCTTATAGTCGAATTGATTAACCCATTTCAAAAGGATACGTTTGTTATTCGTGGTCAGTCAGAATTTTTCCTAACTATCGGATTAGCCGTGAAATTAGTTTATCTATGACGAAAAAACATGGAAGGTACTTACGACCACCGTTCGTTTTTCCTCAAATGTATCATATTGAATGTGAATTAATTCAGATAAAATGGACGAGGGTATTTATATTATATTAATTTATCCAGTGTTTCATCTAAGAAATTTTCTGACTGATCCCATTGGCAAATATAATAATATTAAAAAGATCAAAGTAAATTAGATTATTTTTTAAAATTAAATATTGTGAAATAGAGAAGAAAATCATTGGGCATAATTCTATCATAGATCAAAATATGAAAACTAAAATTACTTTGGTGGATTCGATGTTATCATGCCTTACAAAACCAATTTTGCCAAGCAAACAATTTTCGATCATGCAAAAACATGTAACGGTAAATTTTATCTCTTGATTGTAGATAATTATGTCATAAATTTAAAGTATTTTCCTAATTCAACTGGTAGAAGAGCAGAGGATTGAAATACAAATAATCTGGTAGGAAAGATAAGATAGCAACTAGGTTATATCTTGACAAATGTTTAAGAATCTTCATTAGTTACTTTCTTATCAGGGTTCTGCATAAGTAGGTTTTTTGTTCGTCAAGAAAATGAAACTATTGATTGGTGTTATCTCTTTTATCTTAGTGATTTTCACTAAACCTGTTGGTAAATAGATTATCCATTATCATTAGCAATTCATTATTAATTGGACTATACTTATTTTCTCTTTAATATTGTTCAACTTAAGATTTTTCTCTCTAAACTCTCGGTGCTCTTTAAATTGATAAAGTAAATACGATTATATCTCAAACAAGTGGATCTTTTTAAAGAGCTTACTTGTTGTTTGATTTGCGTGGGTTGATCTAATGATTTCTCGGTTACTTGATTTTCCTTTCAAGCTTTCTTTTTGCAGACTTAGCCTGGAGATTTAGAGAAGGCGCAGTTCAAGTTCATCCCGATCCAATTTTACTTAAAGTTTATTTTTGTGAACTTGAACCAGGTCATGTATATCTGATGAGTCAAGGCCTTATAAAAGCTGTAGTAGATGAAACCCACCAGTACATCATTGGAATAATACAAGGGAATCGTGTTTGCCCATTATTGGTTCAAAAATGGTATCGTGATCCTAGACATCCCGAAACAGATTTATTGAGATATCAGCAAGTTAAAGTACTCCTAAATGGCTGCCCAGTTTTCAATGTTACTGAAGAAATATTGGAAGGTGATCCTCTTAAGAACAAATTCTGGAAGGGTTTTAAAGAATCACGCGTTATTTATGTCAAAATACCAAATCTTTAGAATTCTTATTTACATTGTCTAAACTTATTTCATGAAATGGTGTCCTAAAATGTCACAACATTAAAAACGTTAATGAATCTGTGAATCTAACGACCAAGTTTGGACAACCACCATCAAAGTTTCCTATTGCAATTAAAAAAAGATGACAATTTTTTCCTATAAAAGAAAAGAAAAACAATTTTCTGTTTGGACAAAAATAAAAAAGCGAAAAGAAAAATTAGAAAGCAACCTACCAAATCCCCTTTTTTCCTTTTTTTTCTTTTGTCTGCTTTTGTTTTTATTATTATCAAATGACAATAAAGAAGCAGTATTTACTTCAATCACTTTGGGATTACGCAGGGTTCCAGTACCGAGGTTAAGAATTATTTTAAAATCAAAAGAAATGCCTGCATTGTTTAAAATGAACCAATTGTAGTTTCATTTTTTTCAGTGAGTTTTGAAGTCTTCTGGTTTGTTGAAAATTGTATATATTGCTGTTTTGATTTCATCTCTACTTTAATGACTTGTAATTGAACTGTTTATTTTTGTGATTTTAATCTCTTCCAAATCTATTTCTCTCCTCATTGCTAATGTCTGTGATTTTCAGTGTTCTCTTGGGTGCTTCTTTCTTTTTTTAGATATTTGCTTGAATTTCGTCTTTCAACGATGCATCACCACACATTCTTCATAAAATCGCAGTACCACACACTTTAGTCGCACCTCTAACAATGATATCCTTATTCATAGCCGATGCGCTATATATTTTGTTATTTTCTATTAGCGCATCTCAAGTCGCCTTATATTCTTTCGTTTATGTTATTCTGAAATACTAGTCTGCTCGAATATCAGAAATAACATTCAGTCTGGAAATCCAGATGCACAGATTGGCTACATTTAAGCCTTAATTATTGGCCAAATTTCTTGATGGTTAAACTGGCTCTCTTTTGAAGGTTGAAAAAGAGGTTCAAATTGGTCATCTCGTAGGGTCGACTAAATTATTTCTGACGGGTGAATCGTTTATCACAGAGAGCCAAAATTATCATCACACGGGGCCAATTTGATTATCTCAGATGGTCGACTAGATCATTTCAGATAGTCGACTCGATCTTATCGAATAGTCGACTTGACCATCTTAGAGTTGATTTTATTAACCTAATAGTAAGTTTCAACTTTTTTCAGACTATTGAACTGGCCATGAAACATTTAAATAATGTTAGAAAAAATGAATAAGTTTGTTTACATTTTTCTCACTTTTCCAGTATTTAAAAACTAAATTATAAATACACGGAGATAAATGTAAGGTGTGTTTGGCCATATAAATGTGCAGACAGATCATATTGCAGGGTCGACTATAGGACAGCTTTTGAATATGGCCATAGCGGCTATCTCTAGAAGATAAAAACGAGAGGTCCAAATCGACAATCTCAGAAAGACGACTCGATTGTCTCAGACCGTCGCCTCGGCCATTTCAAGCTGGCTGACCAGATCAATTTGAAGGGCCGGTTTGAAAATCTCAGATGGTCGATCTGATTTTCTCAGACATTCGACTCCATCAACTGGATGTAGGATCACGAGTGCATTGACCCTGCCCCTGCCATCTGTCTTTGCATGAATCTCAGCAGTTGATGTCAGAACTGAAAAATAATGATTTAGTTTCAAATTAATGAGTACAATTCAAGTTTATCCTAAATCGACTAATGCTATAATTAACAGTGATTACTTAAATAATTATAATCTATTTCAAACTTACATTAACCTCAAAAACATTTTAATTGAATGTCTTAAATCTCACATTACTAATAGAAAATATTAACCTTACAATTACTTATTTAAAACAGGTACTTAAAGAATAAGATATTTCCAATGAATTCTCAATAAATACACTTCACTTTGCACTGAAATAGTTGGTAAAAACCTTCTTTTTTAAACAGATATCACTATGCTGTCTATGATTTCGTTATGCCAAATGGATCCAATTAGCGATACCCTTTCAATTTTCACGCGCATGATTGATGCGCAAAAATCAAGCAATGGACCATGCGCAATGGCTTATCTACTCCTTCTTGGATGGTCGAAGTAAGTGAAAACAATATATGCGTATTGACCATTCCGAAAAGGATACCTTAGTTATCCCTGATAATGAGTGTAATGCTCTTATAAAAGTCAGACTGCCGATAAAATAAGAGTCTTTTTAACCATGTCGAAAAAAATATGAAAGGACCGTTCGACCATGCAGACAGACTTGTTGGCTCTCTAAATTTTGACCACATAACTTTGACCATCCATTTTTCTCCGTGTACGAAATGTGGGCGTATTGTGAAATTAAATAATCTAGAAGAATAGTTAAGATAGCTTTAATTCAAGAGTGAGGGTTTTTTTTTAATCCGCAGAATTTATTTTCAAATTGAAGATGTAATCTCCAAAGAAACTGAACACATTTTAGACCGAAATCGGGAAATACGACCTCTCACCTAGAGTTGAACTTCAAATGTTATTGGTCAAGAAAAATAAAAATAAATGAACAGGGAAAGTCAGAAAATTTTGAAATTCAAAAGTACCTCCTAATGTGAGAGTGAATGGAGCGTTTACCCTACTTGGAAATTCGTGTTGCTTGTTTTTTTGAGATAAACAATATAGAAGGACAGATAAGATAGCGACTAGGATTTGTGTTGACAAATTTTAAAGAATATAGATTAGTTGCTATCTGATGAACATTCTCCATAAGTGGCTCTTCTTCGTTTCAATAAAATGAAACTCGTGATTGCTGTTATCTCTGTTATCTCAGTGATTTTTGCTAATCCTGTTGGTAAATACAATAAATACTATAATTTACACTGCATCATTAGACTCACTATGCTTATTTTCTCTTTAGAATATTTAAACTGGGATCATACAATAAGTTAATTAATATAATTGATAAGTTCTTGAATTTCTTTTAATTCATTCATTAATTTAAAATTGATGCTTGGCAAATGCGATTATATTTAACACAAGCCGATCTCTTTAAATCCTTTATTTATTTTTTGGTTTTAATGGATTGATTTAATGATCTCTAAATAGTGTCATTGGAATAATCCACTGGAATCGTGTTTGCCCATTGTTAGTTCAAAAATGCTATTCCTAGATAGTGGCCCAGTTGCCAATGTTACTCAAGAAATATTGGAAGGTGATCCTTTTCAGAAGAAGTTTTGATTCCGTTTCGGTAAAATTCTTATTTATATGTGCAACATGTCTTCTATGAAATGAAATTCTATACAAGAAAAATTAGATTTATTTAAAAAAAGGCTGCCATGTTATATACCTTAGAATGGGCTAAGAGTCTAATTTCAAGAAAAACATGATGTTTAATCTAGTTCTTGTATTAAAAAGTCTAATTTAATTGAATTTGAGGTTAAAAAAATTAACCTGCAAACATAAATGCACCTTTTTTTCTGTAAGGGAAATTGAAAGTTGAATAAATAATTGGACATTTGTTTTTGTTTAAATTTTAAACATTACAAATGGTGTCATGCAATTTCCGAAAAACATTTTTGTATCAGTTTATTTTTTTATAAACTTATTTTAACCTTTATCAATGTTTGATGTCATGATCAATGTGGAAAATAAAAAATAATTAAATTATTTCCGATACATGTGTTGTTCAAAAACATTATGGAATTATTGAATCCTCTGAAGTTTATGAAAATTGATGATTATTTAGGTTGTGAATGTTTGTTTGCAAATTCCAATCAATCTTGATCAAAGGTCCATTGGGGATTTGCAGCAATTAAATTTAGGAAAAATTAATTTTGTCCGAAAATCGACAACGACCGGGCATTTCGAACTAAAGCTATCCTGATAATTTGTTGAAGTACTTATACCTCATCATTATCAGAAAAAACCCTGACTTGTAAAATCATCAGGGTATCTTTATTTTCCGTTAGAAAAACAATTTATTTCGTTCTGAAAAATCTATTTTGACTACCTAGATTACTGAGTTAATTTTTAAGAATGACATGATATTTAAGAACCTCTGATGGTGTCTTAAATTTTTTGTTATGAACACAAACTTCTCGAGGAAGATGTATTGTGTTACACATAAACTATTATTAACGCTATTGATCACTTAAAAAAATCACTTCCGTCATTATTTCGTAGCTTAAAATAAATTTTAGTATTCAGAATGACATTTTAAGAAACTGCTCTCCGTCGCAGTTTACGTTCTTAAAGCCACTGTTGTCACATTGCTTTGTATTCTGACATTATAACCCCCTGAAGTTGTGCTTCTTACTTTTTATTGATTATCCAAAGCGAATCATCTCGTACGGTGCGCTTGACCTTCACAGAGAGCCAAACTTATCATCAAAGATGTCAGAGTAGATCATCAAAGAGTGCCGAACTGATCATCGCAGAGGGTTAATTTGATCAGCTGTGATATTCGGCTGGATCATGTCATATAGAAAACTAGATCTTTTCCCATCGTGAAAGGGTACCTAGATTATCCTGAATGTAGGCCTGAACTTCTTCTAAGTTCCTTCTAAATTTTAAAAGGTCCTTTCAAACACAAATCTCTGATTTTAGGCCTGCAGTTTTCATTTAAGGTATTTTATTAAGAGTGAATTAATTCAGGTTAAGTGTGTTCTAGCATAATATTTCAGGAAGCAAATAATACATTTATCTTCATATGAAAAAATAAGACTAGTGATTGGTCTTCTGGAGTTTATCTTAATAATTTTCACTGACTACGTTTGTAAATGCAATAATATTAACAAAATTAAGGTGAATTAGGGTAAATATTTTAAAAAGTTTTTTGTTATAAAATTTCTTGCGCACTGATATACTGCGTCATACGATCAAACACTTAGAAAAAATACTGTTAAAACAAAATTTTTAATATATAATATCACTAGGCATAGGCTGCTATAGTAAAATTAAAATTTTCTTTGAAAGCCGAACTTTAAAATTTTATGAAATTTTTTTTATGTCCACGCCATAAATATTGTTTTCTCTGAGGAAGAAAGGGTGTTCTATTTCACGAAACTCGTTTCCAATTAAAGAAATAATTTCCTAATAGTTTGAGAAAATCTTTAACGTGGTAGTAAACCAATGCCGCTTAAGATTTGACTAGGAGTTACAAGAAAACAAAATAAAGGCACCGAATTTATTTGTAGACCTAAAAATTAACGGAGTTGTATCAACTTAATCAGACGAGTTTATTCAATATTTGTCCCAAAGTTTCGGAAACCCACAGTTCCATAATCAGCGGAACCAATTTTCAAAAATTATAAAAAACAATAAGCTTATAAACACTACACTACAGTGCAAGAGTTTTGAACCACCTCCCTTTTTATGACTGATTAAGTCTTGCTTATTTAAATTATGCCAGTGCTAAAAAAAATTTTTTTCAAAGGTTATATTCTTTCAAAATTCGGTATAATATGAGCCATTTTGAAGCTTTTTTCACCGTATCACAACAGCTTACAAGTATAAATCGAAAAAATTTTCTTTTTAAACTGCAAAACCTTTTAGTTTTGACAAAAAATTTGGAAAAATATGAAAACATTCTATCTGCAGGCAAATCAAAATTAAATAAATATAAACACTGCCCCGCAAAAGTTTTAGGCCACCTTAATTAATTTGAATGATACCAGAGCTAAAAACTTTTATCCTTAACAGGCTAATTTTTTCATTAAATCAGAATAGCTTACGAGTATAAATTGTAAAAAATTTCTTTTTCAATTGTAATAACTTGAAGTTTTAATAAAAAAGTTGAAAAATTTAAAAACATCTTATCTGTAGGCCAATCAGATTGAAGGTTAAATAAATATATATTCTAAGGAAATTACATTGAACTTTATGATTAAATGCTTCATATATTTTACAAAAATATTTTTTTACCAAAAATAATATTGCAATTTTTCCTACTTTTTTATTACAGCTTCAAGTTCTTGCAATTCAATAAGAAAATTGTTACGATGCAAACTCATAAGCTGTTGTGAACCGGTGGAAAAAAGCTTTAAGAGGAACCTGAGAACATTGAAAAATGTTAACTGTTTCGGAAGTTATTGAAAATTTAAGAAAACATGGAAATTTACACTATTTTTAAATATCTATTCAAAGACTTGACAAATTTTCTTCAGCCTGTGCTGAATCTATACAGAATTGATAAAGCAATCAACCTTTTAAAGAGAAATTTTTTTAGATCTGGTATAATTGTAATCAAGAGAATTTATTCAATCATAAAAAACAGATGACCTTGAACGTTTGCACGGTAGTGTATTTTGAGAAAATTTTACAGAAACTTCATGATTCTATTTTCCATATATTTCGCGAAAACATTTTTGTTACCCAAAAGAACATTGCAATTTTTGCAATTTTTTTATTACGACTTCAAGTTCCTGCAATTAAATAAACATTTTTTTACTAATTATATTCATAAGATGTTGTGACACTGTGGGAAAATAGCTTTAAAATAAGCACAAGAATATTTGAAAATGTTTATTATTTCAGAAGTTATCGAAAATTTAAGAAAACATTGAAATTTGCACTATTTTTGCAATATCTTTAAAAAATAGACAAATCGGCTTTAACCTGAGCTCATATTTCACAGAATCTCGAGAGGAATCTACACTTTAAAGAGAAATTTTTTAGCTCTGGTATAATTAAAAATAAGATAATTTATTCAGTCAAAAAAAAAGTTGGTTAAAAACTTTTGCTCGGCAGTGTATACAAATTATAAAAATATAATAATTATAGTATATATCAAATGTTTATGTAAAATTTTAAAAAAGTTTTCACAAAATTTAAATACTGGTAGATCAAAAGTTTATAACATTAAAATTTATATTAGTTTTTATGAGAGCAGGATGGAAGAACATCCTGCTTCCATAAGGATAACTCCAAAAGTGACCGTCAACAATGATCAAATAACCTATCATATTATAGATCGCAAGAAAAGAGCGCCAATTTTTAAATATATTGTTGGACATATTTTGATGAATTGAAAAAAAGAATTCAAGAATAGAATTGTAAGATTCATTAAGATTGTATTTATCTGTAATTTTATTAAGATAATTACCATGTTCTTTTATGACAAAAATGATTTTAGCAAAATCTCTTGTTATAGGATTACTTTCATGATGTACAATTTTAATATAATCTCAAAGAAAAAAGTCAGAATTAGTATCATTAATATTATTATATAAATAATGACTGAACAGGAAACTGCGTTATTTTTTACAGAGTTTCTAATCAATCTTAACCTAATTTTATCATTTTATCAAGTTCAGAATTTTTACGAAAAGTAGTGCTGATTTTGTAAGTTTTAAAGAGTCTCTTTATATTTTTTGAAATTTTTTATAAGAGGGAATAGTAATATTATGTTTTGGTACAAATTCGCTTTTTGTAATTTTTTCAGAATTGTTAGTTAAGTTTTTAAAAAATTTCTTCTAACCTGTTATCAATTTGTTCATTAATTTCATTTTGTGGAAAATTATTTAGCAAAAGGTGATGTTTTACTATTTCTAGGTTTTCGTTTTGAAATTTTTTGTCAGAAAGTAGAATAGCTAAGAAAACTGAGTTTTTTATTATAGTAATTTTTATTTGTAAGTGTCGTTTAGATACAAAATTATGTGTTGGACCAGAATATTGAGCAAGTTGAGTATATTATTATATTCTATTTCATGTGTGATTTAGATTTTTTTATGTGTAATATTGAAAATTTTGATTTTTTTCAATTTTATCGTTAGAAATAATTATAAAAGTATTGTTTACATACTTGAAGCAGGCAAAAATTTGAAAATATAATTTATTAAATTCTTGTAAGTCACGTCAAAAAACATCATAATGTGAATGAACGAATAGTAATTTTTTAAAATTATTGTTGAAAAATTTGAACATATTATACGTAGGAAAATTAATGGCATAAATTTTCCGGCATAAATTTTTCAGGGAAACGAGTTTTCATGAAAATCGGTAGATAGGGGATTTTGGGGTCGCTGATGACGAATCTGAACTCAGATTTTGAAAATTCAAAATGGCGGGTCCAATATGGCGGCCAAAATTTGAAATTTTTGATTTTGAAAATTGGTGTACAGGGGTTTTTGGTATATTTGATCACGAATCTGAACTTTGATTTTGTACATTCAAAATGGCGGGCCAAAACTCAAAATATTTCTAAATTGTTTTTTGAAAGTTGGCACAGGCAGGGGGTCGCTGATCTTGAATCTGTATTCAAAATGACAAATATTTAAAATATTAAGGTTTGAAAATATATACACCTACTCACCTAAAACATGGATTAGTACCAATTTTCTGAATTTTCAAAATCGAAAATCAGATTCGTGATCAGTGACTCCAAAAATCCTTGTACACTAATTTTTGTTTAAATCCAGAAGACTTTATTATTTTGACCGCTCTATTGTATCCATCATTTTGAATTTTTAAAGTTTGATTTCAGATAGTGATCAGCGACCCCGAAAACCTCTGTATACCAATTTTCAGAAAAAAATCCAAAACTATTCCAAGTTTCGGGCGCCATCTTGAATCCACCATTTTAAATTTTCCGAAATCTGAGTTCATATTCGTTATCACTGACCCCAAAAACCCCTGTATAACAATTTTCAGACAAAATCCAGAAATATTCTCAATTTCGGCCGCCATATTGGATCCGCCATTTTGAATTTTAAAAATCTGATTTCAGATTCGTATTCAGCGACCCGAGAAACCCTTAAGAACCCATTTTCATAAGGATGTAATGGAAAGTTTTTTCAAAAATGGATTTTTTCAACAAAAAAGGCTTTTTTCATATTTGTTTATAAGCATTAACAAATTATTTAAAAAATTTAGACCCTTCGCACAAGAATTTCAATTTTCTATCAACCTGCGACCATGAAATTAAAAAAAATGTGTAAAATCCAATAAAAACTACTCTGACATCCCAAAAAATTATATGAAAAAAGGTGGGAATACGGTATTCCCACCATGCCGCAAAGGGTTAATGGAAAACTATGTTTGTGTATTTTCGGAAGACCATAAGTTCTATCCAGATTAGTTTTCTCTGTGAAAAGATTTTGTCTCTTTATGTTGGAACATAAAAAAACCTTTTAGTCTCCAATTGTTAATTTTATTAAAAGTTTTTCCTTGTAAACTTTGAAAGTGGGTTATCTTTAATTTTTCCATCTTATTGAGGAGAAAAATCATATTTCTTTAAATTTTATTATATAAGTTATTGGAAACGACCTTATGTCAAAATTTTTGAAAAAATACGCAGTGAAACTTTTTTTTCAGAAAAAATAGAATAGTATCATGCTTTAAGAAAATTATTATTTATGTTTCTGATTCATGAAAAGTTGTTTGAAGTATTTTTCCAATTCCAGGGCTTGAAAAACAGAATTGTGAAATCAAATAAACTGGAAGGACAGATAACATAACAGCTAGCATAGATTTCTTTATTTCAAGAAATCAAACCCCTTGACTGGTATTTTGGTTTTCATCTTAGTAATTTTCACTGATCCCGTCGGAACCTACAATAATATTGAAAATATTTGAATTAATTATACAAAAGTTTTTAACTTTTTGTTATAAAATGTTGCGCTCAATACGTATTGCGACATAGAACAGGGAATCCTTCAGCATTAATCTCTTCTCATAAAATTGAAATACAAAAAGTAGAATTTCTTTTTTTAATATAACGTTTTCTCTAAAGGCGACTGGTTAACATTTCCAACTTAATTTATAGGTCCAACTTCAAATCACAATTAAACAGAAATCTTTTCATAAATTCTTATAAATTAAGTTAAAATTTTATAACTCAATTAAAATCAATTTTAATGGAATTCATATAAATTAATCTTAAGCTTGATGTCTCTATTTAAACATATTGTTTATAATCGAAATGAAATATTCTTTCGTATAAAGTCTTTTATAACTTGAACGCTGAAGAATATTCGCAAATCTTTCAATTCCTTTGATTCGCTTAAAATGATAAAAATCGATTAAAATTTTCTTGAAATCTTTACGAATATCCTAAGATAATTCAAAAAATATATTGTCTTGTGAAGGTCGTAGTTTATTTTAACCAAGCACATAAACTGTCTGAGGGCACAAGAAAATAAAATTTCAGCTCAAGCAGAACTTTTTGCTTTTGAATTTTGCAAAAAAGAATTTCCCAAAAACAACCCCTAAGTTTGAAAATCAAAACCTTTAGAAAAATTTGAATCTTTTAGAGATAAAATTACTCTGTATTTTTGTGTTATTCTGACCTCCCCAGAAATACGAACCGACAATTTTGGAGATTCAAAACTTATCATGAAAAATCAATACCTCGGTACGCGGAAAATATTTTTCAAAAACCAAACTTTTTCAAAAATGTTTAGTTTCAACAATCTCTCTTTTTTTGGGCCTTTTAAAAATACCAACTTTGACTTTTGGAACCCAGCACTAAAAAATAATCTTTTTCGTATTTTTAATGCTAAATCTGTTTCTAGTTTTTTGTCTAGTAAAGAACAAACTCAATTTTTTTGGCTCGAACCCCTAAAATCGAAAAATAACACCTTTTTACCACGTTAATACGAATGTGCCAAAAAACTTATTTTTTTTTTTTAATGAGCCGGAATAATTTAAACTAATTGAGAGTGCTTTGATTTTGAAATTACAAAACTTGTGTTGTAGAGGATGATTTTGAAATTTTTTGCAGATTCAGGAGTCCAAAAACGTCTAAAAATATCGTATTTAAGTTATGAAAAGTTTGAATTTTTGAAAGAAATGTGATTTTACAATTTAAGGGTTTTTATTATTGATTTTAGACATTAGAGCTGCAAGGAATGTAAGATAGCACTTCAACAAAAAGATTAATTTTTTGCAGAAGGTAAAGGATAACAAAAGTTTCAATTGATGCCGAAGAAAGACTCAAATAAATTTTCAGCTCTGAAGAAGGCCGAAATTCGATTGTGGAGGCAAACGAAAAAATTGTTATTGTGTAAAAACTTGTTTCGGTAAAATTGACATACTTCTGTAATAAATTTGAAGTATTTTCCTTTTGAAATTTTTTACTTACTTGATTTTGCCTTCTAAATGACTTATTTTTCCGGATTCGATTACATGTGCGCAGTATATTTTCGATTTTTTTCTTTCACGTCAACTGTATCTATATTATTTCTATAATCTGCACATAGCCGATTAGAACCCTTTTTATTTTCAGCATTATTTTCTGATGTTCGTATAATACCGGCTTTGAACCACATTTTTATTATCGCGTGTGTAGCGTCCTTTTCCGTGGATGAAAATTGTGTCGCTGTTTGATAAACTGGCACATCGACCTTTAAAATAATTTTCATTTTTACTCCTACCTCTTGAACTTATTTGGCTTTGTAATCATGCAGAATCTGCGATACTTTTTTGTATATTTAGGATTGGAAATGTAAGTTGAACCTAAATTATATTCTTTACTATATTCTACCATCTTGAAAGAATCACGACCCTGATTAAATTCTGTTTCTGTTAATTCGTCCATTACTACGTGTACAGTAAATTGATAAAATTCTCCGCAAACAATTATTTCTGGTAAAAAACGACTTTATCGGAAGATCCGCGCTGATATGGTTCTTTGTTTGACATCTGCTTTTATGACTGGAATCATTATCGCTGCTACCATCTGTATCATCGTCATCCTCTATCAAGCGTTTAAAGTTTTCTCCGTCCTCTCCATGTTCAACGTCACCTTCGTCTTCTTTTGCATTTTTATCACCGTGCTCTTTGTCAATCGCAAATACTGCCTTCAAACGAGTAACTAATTCGTCTTCATTACCCGACGTCTTCATATTTCTCATCTTTAGTTGGAATGGAATGGAAGCTTCCAATGTGTCCCCTAAGGGTTTACATTTTTCTTGAACCTTATTTCCTATTCCTTCACGTACCCCCCGCACATTTACTTGATGGTAGGAGGGGTACCTACAGTTTAAGGTGGGTTCCGAACCATCAAGAGCAACAGCTTTTAAGTACTTAGATAAAACCTTTTTCTCTAGAGGTACCGGTCCCACGACTCTACGGAAATAAACAACTCTCTTGCTAGGCCATTGTTCACCACATGGGCCGCCGAGGCTCTTTCAGAGTTCGAGACGGGAATCGAACCCGCAAGCCGACGGAGCGGGTCTAAAGTCTACACTTAAGCCCCCACGACCATCGTCCAACTCTTCTTATGTTTAGTTCTTCTCTCAATTCAGTTAGCTTGAATAATCAACTTTATCAGACAATAGATTGCCTACATATTTACCGTTGACACTCATATTATTCACTGAAACTTTCACAAACTTGCAAATTCTTTTGTTCACAAATAAAACTATTACTTAGTTAATCCTTTGCATAATTCTTGATACTTTTCCTGAAAAATGGCATTAATAATTAATAAATGAGTGACCACCTCTTGGTCGTATTACTTTCAGCGATATTTATAAAATTAATAATATTAGATGTTATTTGTATTGACCAGGGTAGTATTATTAAAAACTTTCACACTTTTCATTGTTGTTTATAAAAATATTCCAAAATACAAATCAATATATTTAAAATCGTTAAAAATTTTTTAAATTGATAAAATCTATTTAAGATTCCCTGAAATTATTTAAAGTCTTCTAAGATGTTTCAAAGGAATTTGCGAAAATTCAGAAATTGGCGAATACCTCAATTTGATAGAGGTTATTGGATGGCGTGATTTGTTGCAAGAAAAGTGACTCAAGTGATATTTTTATTTTATAAAACAACTATAATGACTTCTTTTAAGAAAAAGTGGTTTAAGAAAAATTGAATGGCATTCGCTCAATTATGTGGTTATTGCTCAATTTTTCATAATTTACTTGTTGGAAGGAAAGTTTATTATTATATTAGAGCTTGTTTTTAAGCCAATTTTGATATATAATTTATCATCAATTAAAGAAATTAATTCATAGACCTATCTAGTCTGAAAAGACGTTAGGAATTTCTGTTATTCTCTGATGATAGTACAGATTTCTTGAATATAATATAATAAAGTCAAATCCAATTCGGGGTGAGGTCCTCTCGTCCGGTTCCAGCTTCGGTAAATACCGAGGAACAAGAAATTTATTAGTTTGAACTTTTACTTTTAAACTAGACCTTCCAAAAAAATTACTAAACAAATGCCAATTGTGCGTTTATATGTTGAATACTTTTACGTAGGCAATAAATAATGTTGAAATAAAATTACATTTTTTTACAATAAATTCAAGGCAGGGAGTATTATACAGTTCGTAGAAAATCAATAAGCACATACAGAAAATGATGAATGAATGTGTGGATGTGAAAACTGAAAAGACATCTAAATAACTTTAGATTTTTGTATAATTCAAAATAAGCCAATTTTGAACAAGTCTTTAAGTAAGATTTAAAGTCGTGTTTCGTTTAAAATTAAAGATTTTTTATGCAGTTTTTAATATTTGAAATTAGGCTTGCTAATAATATTTAATTATTTATTGAATAAATCAGATTCTTGAATGATAGTATTTTGAAGTATTGAAATTGTACGCTGCTTCTACATTGAAAAAATCAAATAATCTCTATTTAAATATCAAGTAAAATATACCTATATTCAGATTCCTTGAAATCCTTATTTACATTCTAAACATTTATTTTTTGAATAATTTTGTTTTCATTCGCCAATATATAGAACAAATGACTAAAAGAAGACTATTCTTCAAATTTAAGAAACTTGTGATTTCCAAAATTTTCTGAATGCGGCCTAATAATTTAGGTGAAAATACTTAGCAAACAATTCATTTATTTCTGAATGCATAATTTTAATGTGAAATTGTAGATGCCCATATCTAAAAATAAATTTTTTATCATCCTAGCGGAATTTTATATTTTATAAACTGAAATTATATTTTCTAATCCAACGTTGTTTCCTTTATTATAAATTGTTTGATATAAAAGTTCTATAAAACGTTATTTTATTTATATAAAAAGGTTATTTTAGATCAACGATGAATATTTTTAAAATTATTTTATAAATCGGTCGTCTCGGGTAGTAAATTTTTTTTAGTTGAATTGGATGCATGTATGTATATGTATTTATGTATATTTTTATTATGCTAAGTAATTAAATACACATACACTAGAAGGACAGATAAGATAGAGACTAGTATATATCTTAAAATTTTTTAAAGAATAGTTATCAGCTACACTCTTATAAAAATTCGTCAAAAGTGAATTTTTTGCGCTTCAAGAAAATGAGAATCTTGTTTGGTGTTCTGTTTTTTATCTTAGTAGTTTTCCCTCATGATGTTGGTAAATACTATTATATTTATAAAATATAAAGTGAATTATTGATTGCCTTTATACAATATAACTTTGTTTGTTTAATGGCACGCTGAGAAATAGAACAAAGAATACTTAAGTAAAATCCCTTGTTATGCAATACAAATAAATATTAATAAAACCACTTTGGTGATACAATTATCTTTGCCTAAACTTAATTTCAAGAGTGACGCATTACAACCGTGGTTGTGTAATATTTTCAACTTTATTTTGCGATACAACCACAAAATTAGTTCTTTCAGTTCTAATACTAAACTTTCTTTTCTCTATACTATGCATAACCTATGTATTAGGAATATTCTGTTTCTCAAATTGAAAGAAAATTAATTTTAAACGTACATAAAATAGTCATAGATATTTCTTTGAATTTATAATTTTATAAAAATTTTTTCAGCAATACTTAAAAAACCATCTATTTATAAACTGAGGTAAACGTTTAGGCCCTAATGGAATTCATAGGCAACTTTGCTGATAAGATTGAATCGTGAGCTTAGTGTTTTTAATTTTTTAAATTATTAAAAATTAATACGGAATCTACTTTCTTATTAAGTCTTTCATTGATTTTTCGATTTGCGTTGGTTTTGATAATGATTTTTGAGAAGCGTCTGGTATTATGAGTTTTTTCCGTGTATGATTTCCGGGTTTGATAGAAATCTACATTATCTTTATCAGTTACGGACACCAAAAGTCATAAACAAAAAAACTATTATGATTACTAAGGACCGCAAAAAGCCACAACAAGTTAATCCAAACAATCAAATATCTCTAAAAATTTGTAATTATATAAAAATTCCTTAAAATAGTATGAATTTAAATTAAAATTTTTTGAAAAATCAAGGGAAACATTTATGCCTCAATCCAATCCATAGGCTATCCTGCAGATAGAAATGAATGTTGAGCTTAGTGCTTCTCGGTTCGAAATTTTTTTAAGAATAAAATGCAACCTGCGTTATTAATAGATCTTTAATTGTTTTTTTTCAGTTTGCGTGGGGTTTCTAACTATTTTTGTAGAGAATTTAATATTATTAATTTATTCCGTGTATTATTCTCGGGTCCGATAGAAATTTAAATCGTTTTCATTATTAACGGTCTATTATTAATAGTTTGAAAAATTCGTTCTTTTTAATAATAAGTCATAATTCTTGGTTTAAAATTAAAATTTTAGCTTCAAAATTCAACAGTTTCTTTACAACTTTTTTTCTTACTTCACTGAAAATCGTGTCTGAGTTGAAAATTAAACTTCGTTTGAAATATCAAGTAATACATTTTTCGTTCAGAATTTATCTTTTTGGAATGAAAATTTAGGTACTTGGTTGCAAACTAAAATCTCTTGTGAACAAACTTAGAAATTAATTAATTAGAAATAATACAACAAACCATATTTGTCTTGCATCTCAGATTTTAAATTTTTTCTACATGGGGCCGCATATCATATGACTAATACCTAAATTAGATAGAAAAACAATATCTGAATTAATACCTACTAATCTTATCTCTTCAAGACTTTACGGGCTTGCAAAAACCCACGAAAACAACATTCCACTCAGACCGATCCTCAGCGCGATAAAATCAACAGCTTAAATGCTAGCAAGCTTCCTCGTCAATGAACTAAATTCTTTTACAGAAAACCCTATCACTCACGTCTAAAAATCGTTTGACTTTATCAAAAAGATACCACAGATTCACATTCGGCCGCAAGAGATCATAGTGTTTTTTGACGTAACATCTCTCTTTACGAAAGTGCCAATCTCTGATGCAGTTGATATTATTTATTTTTTTGCGAACTACCTCTCCGTGCTTATAACTTTGATGGAATATTTTTCTCAATAATACTTACTTCTCTTTCAATAAACAATTCTATGAACAAACGTCAGAAGCATTAATAGAATCTCCTATCTCACATCTAGTAGCCGACATCTTTATGGAACATCTAGAAACCAAAATCTTCAACCAATCCAAGCTTAAATTGGAATTTTGGTTTCGTTACACTGACGACACTTTTGCCAACAGACGACATAGACTGGATGAACTAAATAAGTTTTCAATTTTATAAATCGATTATATCCCTAAATCCAGTTCACCATGGAAATTGAACAATGCGGATTGAACATTAGGACATGAAATTTGCAGAAAACCCACCCATACAAGCAGATATCTATACGACTTCTTCCACCACTACCCATCTCAAAAATAATTGTTTACCAACAATCTTGAACACAGAGTTGTCTACATAACAGATAAAGGTCACATACGAAAAGAAATACAAAACATTATACAAATCCTAATACAGAATGGCTATACAAAAAAAATTGAAGCAATAAGAAAAAGGTATAAAAAAACAAGTCAACACAATCTAGTAAAGAAAAGGAGAAAAAAACCGATCATTGTCTAACCAGATATCCAAGTTGTCAAATAAAAAATAGTAAGAATTCTCAACAAACACAACATCCGAACCATATTTATACCACCTGCGAAAATAGGAGAACTTCTAAACAACCCTACAGACAAAAAGGCACCTCTCAGCGATCCGGTAATATATAAAATTCCTTGTTCTTGTGACAAAGTTAATATTGAAGAAACCGAAAGAGCGGTAAGCCAACATATAAAGGAACATGAGAATAAAGTCAGGCTAAA
>NC_046659.1:132765938-132774287 GCF_010883055.1 Belonocnema kinseyi | reverse complement strand
AAAGGACTTGATTGGCTAATCAGGAGCGACCAGTTTCCACCATGGAACACTCTGGCAAATCACAGACATCGTAGAGGGTATACATAAGAACAGCATAACCTGATACTTTAGTTTCAGGTTAGCCCTAAAGAATTGAGCTGCAATGTTTATGAAACGCCGTCAAAAATTCACAGGACCTAAATTGTTTGTTCGCATTGTGTGAATTTTCCTAATGACTTTTGAGGAGTTGATGGTATTCTCAGATTTTCCAGTATGATTTCCGAGTTTGATAGAAATCTAAATCGTCTTCATCATTTATAGACACTAGAGCCACAAACAAAACTGTTATCATAACTGAGGATGGCAAAAAGCCACAGACAATTATTACAAACAATTAAAAATTTCTAAAGATTGATGATAATATGAAAATTCTTTGGACATTATTACAAAAACATCTTTATATAATTTTATTTAAGACTCATGCGTCAATGGAATTCATAGTTAACCCTAAAGGGAAAAATGAATCTTGAGCTTAGTGTTTCTCTTTCTGAAAGTTTTGGGGTTTCATAATAATTTTGGAAGATTTTTGAATTTTCCCTGGTATGGCTCTGTTTCTTTTACTTGGATTTGTTTCTTACAAACTAAAAATATGATTGATTAATTAAATTAAATAGTTCCTTTAATGCTTTAATTCTGTCATGCACTTTCTTTTTTAGACTTAACTTGGCCATTCAAAGAAGTCGCAGTTCATCCTCATCCCATTCAACTTAAAATTCTTCGTTGTCAGGTTAAACAAGGTGCTGCTCTTCTGCTCGGAGAAGGACATCGCAAAGCAGTAGTAGATAAATCCCGCGATTACATTATTGGAATAATCGCATTTCATAATTTTTGTCCATTAGTGGTTCTTAAATCGAATCGTCCTTTGGACTATGTAAGAACAAATGCTACAAACTACAAACGTGTTAAAGTACACCTAGATGGCAGTCCAATTGCCCAAAGGACTGAAGAAATACCAGAAGGTGATCGTTTGAATAAAAAGTTCTGGAAGAATTTTAAAGAATCACGCTTAATTGATGTTGAAGTAGTAAACCCTTGAAATCCTTATTTACAGGATTAACATTTCTTTTTAGAAATAAATTTCTGCAATAAGAAAAAATCAGTTTTATTTTTGTTTAAAAACTCTCTTTTTTTAATCGTATATTAGGATAAGTTTCTAGTTTTAAGACAAACACAAGGTTCAATACACAGAACATTTAGTCAAATAAACACAATTTTGGTTCAATTAACTCTAAAATATGGTTATTATATAGAAAAAAATATAAGGTTGATCTAAGAATATTTTTTGGTTGGTAAAATTTAGTGGATCATAATTATGTCGTTTGGTTGCTCTAAGCAAATAGTTTGCTTTATCCAAGATAATATTTTAGTCAATTCAAATAAATGGTTTTACTTTTCTAAGGATAGATTTCACAATATTCACAATATTTTTATTGTTTAAAATAAGCGCTCGGATTTAAAAATAGCCAGTTTTTAATTTAATATTCTCAAGCGTTGCTACGGAATTAAGTTTGAATTTTAAAATAATTTGATTACCTTAGAAGCCCAACATTCATTAAAAATCGTTTCTTTGGTTAAAAATTGATTTTTTACTTTTAAAAATGCTACTGGTTGCCTAAATTTTTTTTAAAGGATGCAATTGCTAAATTAAAAATCTATAATTTTTGGTTTTAAAGGTAACGTTTTTGTTGAAAACCAATATTTTTGGGTTGAAAATTGAACTGTTGATTAAAAATTATTTTATTTTGGTTCCGGGATCAACTATTTTGTTTTATCATTTGTGTTTGAAACTTGAAGCATTTGTTTGAAAATCAACTTTTTCTTGTAAAAAATTCATCTTTTCGGGTTTTAGAATAAACTCAATTCTTGTACTTTATTGAAATATTTTAATACAAATTTGTTTTCTTGCCTTGAAATTAATTTTTTTGCAACAAATGTAACTATTCTTTTTTTGAACAAAAATGTTTCCTTTTTAGTTACAA
The DNA here is from genome assembly GCF_010883055.1 of Belonocnema kinseyi. Taxonomy (NCBI): domain Eukaryota; kingdom Metazoa; phylum Arthropoda; class Insecta; order Hymenoptera; family Cynipidae; genus Belonocnema; species Belonocnema kinseyi. The sequence continues at coordinate 132,772,269 of NC_046659.1, read as the reverse complement.
ATTTGAGTACTTGGTTAAAAGTTAAAGTCTTTTAATACAAAATTCGTTCTTTTTAATAATAAGTCATAATTCTTGGTTTAAAATTAAAATTTTAGCTTCAAAATTCAACAGTTTCTCTGCAACTTTCTTTCTTACTTCACTGAAAATCGTGTCTGAGTTGAAAATTAAACTTCGTTTGAAATATCAAGTAATACATTTTTCGTTCAGAATTTATCTTTTTGGAATGAAAATTTAGGTACTTGGTTGCAAACTAAAATCTCTTGTTAACAAACTTTTTGTTTCAAAATCTATTATTTTAGTTGAAAAGTTGATTTTTCTGGTTTAAGGCTTAAATATTCTAATGGAATATTTATCATTTTAGTTGCAAATTAATCACTTTTTTCGAAGATGTTAATTTTTTTAAATTCGTATTTTTTTTGTAAAAATTATTCCTTTTGGTTAAAAGTGGAGCATTTTGGTTAAAAATCTAACTACTCCAGTTGAAAATGCGTCTTTTTGCTATAAAATTCATTTTTTTCAGTAAAAGATTCATCATTCAAGATTTAATTAAAAAATTGCTCCGTTCAACTGATCTTTTTCAGATCAAGATTCAACTATTTGTCTGAAAATTTATTAATTTTTGTTGTTAAAAATTTAAATATTTTTTTGCGAATTTGTGTATTTTGTTAAAAGAAAAATATCTTCCTGCACAAAAAAAAACTTAGTGTAAAATTCAAGTGCTGAGTTGAATATTCATCATTCTTCTTGAAAATTCTGCTCTTTGGTTCAAAATAAAATTGATTGTTTAAACGTTATCATCTTTTTGGTTTTAAAATTTATCTATTCCAGTTGATGATTCATCATTTTAATTGAAAATTCGCCAATTCCTTAAAAAAAATTTCGTTTAGAAAATTAATTTGATCATTTGATAATTAATTTTCGGTTGAAAACTGATCTTTTTTAAATTTGAAATTAAATTATTTGGAGGAAAATTAATATATTTTAGTTGAAAATTCAACTATTTTATTTAGAATTTTTGTATTTTGCTGAAAAATAGTATTTGTTGGTAGAAAATTAATCTGTTTGGTACAAAATTGAACTATTTAGTAGAAAATCAATCACTTTATTTGAAAATCTTAATATTTCTCTTGAAAATTCGTCTTTATTTCTTTGTTAAAAATTAACCACTTTCGTAGAAATCTGATCTATTCCAGACGCAAAATTCATCATTTCAATTTAAAATTCATCATTTTTGTTTAGAATTTCTCTTTTCCAGTTAAAAGTTTATTATTTTAGATAAAAATTCATTTTTTTGGTTTAAAATTAGTTTATTCCAGTTAATGATTCATAATTGTAGTTGAAAATGCATCAGTTTTGTTAACAAAAAATTGGTTGGAAAATTGACTTTATAAACTGAAAAGTTAACAATTTCATTTGTCGTTGAAAAATTATCTCTTCTTAGTTCGAAATTAAGATATTCAAAGGAAAATAAATATTTTGCAATTAAAAACTCAACTATCTTATTCAGAATTCATGTATTTTGTTATATAATCGTATTTTTGGTAGAAAATTTATCTGTTTGGTTCAAAATTTAACTATTTGGCAAAAAAATGCATTTATTGTTATAAATACACTATTTTTACTTGAAAAGTTAGCATCTTAAAATTCTGAAAATTTAAAATATTGATTCAACCAGTGACACTTTTACTAGCTCATTTTAAAAGAGTAGAGAACCCTCTTAAATTAAAACTTTTAGCAAAACATACAGTAATACTAATAGTAATAATAGTGAAATAATATTTAATATTTTTCAATTAGAAAAAATTGAATTTCTGAACCAAAAGTATAAATTTTAAACAAAAGAGTTATTTTCGGACCAAATATTTGAACTTTCTACCTAATTAGTTATATTTTTGACAAAATATAAACATTTTTAGCAATTTACAAGAATTTTAATACCGAAAATAATATTTTTTAACAAAAAAGTTCGTTTTTTACCGAAAAGTTCAATTTTATATAAATATATTTTAACCAAGTAGTTAAATTTTTAAACAAAAATATAAATGTTGAATAAAAAAATTGTATATACAAAAAAATTACTTGCAGACAAATAGATTAATTTTCATCAATTAAATTATTAGTTAGAAAACCCTGAAAGATCCTCAGAAGAATTTTTTTTTATCAAAATAGATGAAATTTAAAATAAATAGCAACACTTTTTAACATAAGAGATAAATTTTTAAACCGAATAGTTGAACATTCTATTACAATTGTTGAATTTCTTTAAAAATTATAGAAATGGTTCAAAACTCTGTTCAAAATTTTTCTTCTTAAGTTGAAACTTTCTTCAAGAATTCAAACGTTTAAAATTTACTTTGATTTTGTTCAAAATTATATTTTTTACTGAAAAATTAATTAATCTATTTTTGTCTAAAAGTTTATCTGTTTTAGGTGAAAACTCAACTATTTTTTGAAAATACGTAAACTATTTTGTTAAAAAATCGCTTCATTTTTGCTCAAAAATTAATTTTAATAACTACAAATTTGCGTATATTTTTTGTAGCAATTTTATCTTTTAAGTTGAAAATTCATGTATTTGTTTTGTAGAGAATTTAATAAATTATTCAATTTTATCTTTTGGGTTAAAAGTGTCCACCAATTGGTCGAAAGTTTATACTTTTGGTTGAAAATTCATCATTAAAATTAAATTTTTTTTTTTTTCTTGCTGAAAATTCGTTTACTCCTAGTTGAAAATTATTTTGTGTTTCACCAAAATTGTAACTAATTCATTTTTGACAAAAAAATTCGATTTTCAGTTGAAAATTAATTGATTGTACTAAAAACTCGTCTTTTGTTGTTTAGAATTTCTTTTTCTTACTGCAAATTTAACTATTCCTGTTTCAATAAATGCATTCAGTAAGTACAGGGTCAGTGAAAGTTTTGTAAATGTATCTTCTTTCGTTAAAAATTAATGTATTTTGCTCAAACTGTATTTTTTTTGGTAAAAAATTAATCTTTTGGGCTCAATATTGAATTATTTTTTATGTTTTCTGTTTTAAAATTGGTTATTTCAACTGAAAATTTAACTTTTCTATTTTTTGTTGAGAAATTATTTTTTAGATTAAAAAAACAAACTATTTTGTTGAAATAAAGTTGTTTTTTTGGTTGAACTTTCAAGTTTCTACAATTTTAACTATTTTCATTTTGATTGCAAATTCATCCATCTGAGATGAAAATTCATGTACTTTATTGAAAATAAGTCTTTTTCTGTAGAAAATAAATCTTTTGGGTTGAAAATTCTACTAAATATTTGTTTGAAAATTGATAATTTTTATTAAAGATTTATTTCTTAGGTTCAAAACTTATCTTTTTGATTTGATAGCTCAATTAAAATTTGCCTAAAATCTATTTAGAAACAAAATTTGTTGGCATTCATATTATCAGGCTTCTAGGTGTATGTCTGGTTTAGTACCTAGAAGAATTTAAAAATTCGGAATATTGTATGAACCCTGAAAAAGGCAATGTTTAATGCAAACATATGTTTTATATTATCTTTACTTCTTTTACTATTTAAATTAAGCGCCCTTTATAATTAAAGCCGATATTATTAAATAGAGAAAATTCAAATTTACAAATTATATATATATGCATGATATTCTTCATTGGATTATTGTCTACAAGCCCCTATACTCTCCGTGACATTTTTTCAAACCCTAAAAATTCATTCCAAAATTTTTTCTTCATGCATTTTACATGGGAAACTTCAAATAAAAATCGGGACCTGTGAAAATAAAAAAAAATAAAGAAATTAGGAAATTTATTTTTTCGGATTAGAAATGAAGGGGGGGATCGTTGCCTTAAAAAAAACCGTTTTGGAGCTACCCGAGTTTGTATACTTGAAAGTAAAAAATTTTGGTCTTTATTCACAATTTAAAAATATGGAAAACTATATTTCAATTTACGAAATCATAATCCTAGGTCGGATACTTTCCGGACAGATCATGTAGAGGAAATTTATTAGTAGTTCATCCCTTGTTTGTTTCTAATTCTTTTTACATTCTTATCAAGAGAAGGTATTAAATTTGTGTAAAATTTGGCCCCCCCCCGTTCTTGTCAAATTTCCACGTTTTGAGACCCCTGAATCCGAAAAACAGATTTTTACGAATATGTCTGTCTGTGTGTATGTCTGCAGATTTTTAGTTTATTAGCATGATAACTTTCGAAAGAATTCACAGATTGGATTGGCCTTTGGTATACTCTTTTAGTGCCCTGAAATAAAGGTCAAGTTCGTTCGCCAGCATTTTGGGTAAAAATTCAAAAAGTGAGCGTATTTTGAAAATTTTTGAGACCACTTTTCTTTTTAATTCAAAAATTCTTTGTACGGATATTCGTAGTATTCAATCAGACGAACAATTTATCCTAATGACTTTTTTATAAAGCCAAAATTTACCAGAGTTATATCATTTACAATATTTCAAAAAACATAAAAATCAATATTTCAAGCCAAATAACGCGTGATATGAAAAAAGTCAAGAATAGAAAAATGTTTCTTTTTTAATGGCTACAAAATTGTTTAAACACCTTTTTGATTTAAAAAAAATTAAAAATTCAAATTTTGACAGAATAAAAAATAATGAAAAATAAAAAGATTACATTTTGCGGTTAAAATGTGCAACATAGATAAAAAGATGACTGTACAAAAATTGTGCATTTGCAAAAGATCTACAAATTTGTTATGAATAACTTTTTGATAGCATGTGTATTTTCGGTTTTAAACTTGAAACACGATGTTAACTATAAAAAATCAGCCCGCTGTGTGGGCACATTCTCATCACAACTTATGCTTTTTAATTTCTTTTTCGTCTCATGTGTAGCTTTTCAAAAAATTTCCTTTTTTTAAATGTTCTTATTGCTATTTTTCACAAAAAAATCAAAAACAGAAGTATCAAAACATTATTCATGGCAAATTAATTAATGTTTACATTCTCATCAAGAGAAGGTATTAGATTAGTGTAAAATTTGACCTCCCCTCCCTTTTTGTCAAATGTTCACGTTTTGAAACCCCCTAAATCCGAAAAACAGGTTTTTATGAATGCGTCTGTCTGTCTGAGTGTGTGTCTGTCTGTAGATTTTACGTTTGTCAGCACGATAGCTTTCGAAAGAATTGACAGATTGGATTGGCCTTTGGTATACTCTTTTAGTGTCCTAAAATAAAGGTCAAGTTCGTTAGTCAGACATTTTGGGTGAAAATTCAGAAAGTTAGCGTATTTTGAAAATTTTTGTAACCACTTTTTTTCAATTCAAAAATTGTCTCTACGGTTATTCATAGTATTCAATCAAACGAACAAGTTCTTCTAATGGCTTTTTTTTATGAAACCAAAATTTACCACAGTTATAGCATTTAAAAAATTAAAAAAAACACACGAAAATCAACTTTTTAAGCCAAATAACGCATGATATGAAAAAAAGTCAAAATGTTTATTTTTCAATGCCCAACAAGATTGTTTAAGCACCTTTTTGATTTTTCGTAAAAAGTTGAAAATTCAAGATTTGATCGGACCAAAATTTTTCAAACCACATTTTTTCAAGATTTCAAAATTCTGTGTACAACAATTTATAGTATTTAGAAATTTAAAAAATGTATTTTTATGACTTTTTTCTGTAAAAACAAAGTTATCAGAGTTGGAGCATTAAAAAAAACTAAAATGAACATATTAAGCCAAAAAACGCATGATATGAAAAAGTCAGCAGAAGAAGAACTTTGCTTTTTGAAAGCCCTACGAGATTATGATAAGAATTTTTCAATTTGGCCGAATAGTTAAAAAATCCGAATTTGATTGTACCAAAAATAATGAAAAATCCAAAAATTCTATTTGTTGGTCAAACTATGCAAGGTACGAAAAAACTGAATAAGAACACATTGCGCGCCCTGGAAAGACCTGCAAATTTATAATAAATAATTTTTTGATAGGATGCGTAAATTTTGCTTTAGTCGTAAAAAAACATTAAAAATAAAAAAAAAAATTTGGACTAGCGACACAACCTACGGAAAAAAATGAGGCAAAACTTGTTCATCCAAAAAAGAGCTATAATTTTTTAGAGGACACGTAGTTTTTGTTTCAGATGTAAAAATTAACATTTAAAATAAAAATATTAAATTTGTATGAAAATGACACAACATTAAAACTAAAATCAGCAGACAAAAAATATTCGCCTGAAAAAATCGAATTATTTATTATTAATCATTTCTAGATAGGACGAGTAGATTTTCTTTTAATTGTAAAAAATGAGATTGAAAATAAAAAAATTAAATTTTGGGAAAAGTACAGAAAAGACGAAAGAGGACACATGA
>NC_046659.1:132749109-132765838 GCF_010883055.1 Belonocnema kinseyi | reverse complement strand
TACCGCGATTTCGCTGGAAGCGGGTGCAATTTTTCAGATTAGCACCCGCTCCCGGCGAAATCCTGCGGTTGTCCTTATGACAAATTTTTAATTATATATTCCTGTATTAGACCCTGTACAGACGCACAGTATTTTTTATTTAATCGTAAAAAACAAGATTAAAAATAAAAATAAATAATAATAAAAGGAAATGAGAATAAGTACTATTCATTGTTTATGCACATTATGAATTGTAATGATATAAATTTATTGAAATGATACATGTTTAAGCGCAGCTTAGAATACAATTTAAAGCAAAATAAGGAACAAATATTAAAATAATCATGATAAATACGATTTTCTCTTTATTTTGCAATTTTTTAATAAACAATGCCAGGCAGAGTTACATAAGAAATGCAATCATATTCAATATAAAAGTGTTGTGTATGTCGTAGAAAAGTTGACATTTTCGACAAATCGAGTGCGAAGCACGAGATGCGTGATGAGAATGTTTTCGCTAAAGCCGAAAGCGCTTTAACAAAAGCGATTTAAAAATCACAAAATTACGGCTATCAATCCGTTGACCTTTGATTTTAAAAGGTGTGTCCACGAATGCGGGAGAAATATAAAGACCGTGCGCGTAGCGCGAGCTAAAAATACATAATCGAGCGCGAAGCGCGAGATAAATACATCAACGAGCGCGAAAACCAGCAGTTGCGCGCCGTATTCTGTTTCTGATTCAGTTTTTGAATCGGTTGCTGATTCTCTATCTGATTCTGTTTCTGATTCTGTTTCTGATTCTGTTTCTGATTCTGATTCTGATTCTGTTTCTGATTCTGTTTCTGATTCTGTTTCTGATTCTGTTTATGATTCTGTTTATGATTCTGTTTATGATTCTGTTTCTGATTATGTTCTTGATTCTGTTTCTGATTCTGTATCTTATTTTTTTTAAATTCTGTTTCTGATTCTGTGTCTGATTCTGTTTCTGATTCTGTCTCTGATTCTGCATCTGATTCTGTTTCTGATTAAGTTTCTGATTCTGTTTCTGATTATGTTTCTGATTCTGTTTCTGATTCTGTTTCTAATTCTGTTCTTGATTCTGTTTCTGATTCTGTTTCTGATTCTGCTTCTGATTCTGTTTCTGATTCTGTTTCTAATTCAGTTTCTGATTCTGTTTCTGATTCTTTCCTGACTCTGTTTCTGATTTTTTTTAAATTCTGTTTCTGATTTTTTATCTGATTTTATTTCTGATTCTGTTTCTGATTCTGATTCTGTTTCTGGTTCTGTTTCTGATTCCGTTTTTGATTCTGTTTTTGAATCGGTTTGTGATTCTGTTTTTGATTCAGTTTTTGAATCGGTTTCTGATCATAATTCTGTTTCTGATTCTGATTTTCTTTCTGTTTCTGTTTCCGATTCCGTTTCTTATTCTGTTTCTGAATTTGTTTCTGATTCTGTTTCTAGATCTGTTTCTGATTCTGTTTCGGATTCTATTTCTGTTTGGGTTTCTGGCTCTGTTTCTGATTCTATTTCTTTTTGTGTTTCACTTTCTGATTCTCCTTCTGTTTCTGTTTCTATTTCTAGCTTTGTTTCTGGCTCTGTTTCTGATTCTGTTTCTGAATATACTTCTGATTCTGTTTCTGATTCCGTTACTTTTTCCAATTCTGCTTCTGATTCTGTTTTTGAAGCGGTTTCTGATTCTAATTCTGTTTCTGATTCTGTTTCTGATTTTGTTTCTGTTTCTTTTCCGATTATGTTTCTAATTCTGTTTTGGGTTCTATTTTTGTTTGTGTTTCTAGCTCTGTTTCTGACTCTGTTTCTGATTTTATTTCTTTTCGTGTTTATGTTTCTGATTCTCTTTCTGATTCTGCTTATGATTCTGTTTCTGATTCTGTCTTTGATTCTGTTTCTGATTCTGATTTTGTTTCTGATTCTGTTTGAGATTCTATTTCTGTTTGTTTCTAGCTCTGTTTCTGGCTCTGTTTCTGGTTCTTTTTCTTTTTTTGTTCCTGTTTCTGATTCTACTTCTGTTTGTGTTTCTTTTTGTTGCTCTATTTCTGAGTCTGATTACATTTTTTGGATTCTATTTACGTTGGGCTTCTGTTTTTTTTCTGACTCGGTTACTTTTTCTATTTCTGTCTGCGTTCCTGTTTCCGTTATTGTTTTTGCTTGATATTAAATTTAAAGTAAAAAATACATTCTCATTCAGAAATTGAATACTTAACTTTTCAGTTCAAAAATTTAAATTTGAACAAAAAAATTAACCAACTTTCATTAAAATTTTCAGTTTTTGTCCAAAAAAATAAATTGTAAACTTTAAAATATTTCCATGTATTCTGACAAATTTTGAAGAAATTTCAAACAATAGATATTTGAAAGAATTTAGGGATTTCATAAAATTTCAATGATTTAAAAAAAAATCAATATTGCAATGTATTTTCAAATTTTTAAAGAATTGAAAGATTTTTGGTATTTTAAAAGATTCGAATGTTTTCTTAGGAGCGTAAAGATAATTTCATGGATTTTGTAAAATTTTAGAATTGAAAGAGATTTTTAATATGTCAAAATATTTCCAGTTATTCGAAATAAAATTTAATCGTCTTAGGATACCTTAAAAGATTCAAAGGTATTTCAATAGGTTTCAAAGGATTTTAAAGATTTTAGGATTTGTATAAAGATTCTTAAAAATTGTACAAACCTTAAAAAATTCAGAGGGATCCTGTAAAAGTTTAAGGAAGTTTAAAAGAAAATATTCTCAAGAACAGATGGATTTCATAGCATAAACAGGATTTTAAGAGATTTTCAATAATTTAACGTTTTCTAAAAAATTCCAAGTAATTTCAATAGGTTTCCGGTTTTGTTTCAAAGTAAATTATAATTCCAATTCAGGGAAATTTTTTCAGAAAACTTCAGATATAAATAATTAAAACATGTATTAATAAATTTAAAATATGACCTGAAAATAAATCAACGACATTAGTCTTTTAAGTTTTTTGGCCAAGTTTGTCATTTTTTGGTAGAAATAAATTCGCAGATAAAGAAATTTTTATAGAAAACAAAGATCTGCATATTTATAAAAATTACATAAGAACGCATTATTTAATATCATGATTCGAACTAAAACTCAGAATTCTAACCGAATAAATCGGGTTTCAGTTTAAAGCGTTTCGTTTACATAAATTTGATTAATTTCATTGTCCAAAAATTAAATAAAAAGTTTAAGGTTTCCAGAAGGTTGGGTAATTGTTATACAATTTTTTCTTATTTGCAGGGCTGTGAAATTAAATAAATTTAATGTTTCATCTTAAATTTGATACTTAGTATTAAAAAATTATAACTCAGTAAGTAAAAAATCTTTCATTATTGAAATTATAATGATGAATGATTATTAATTTTATATTTAAGAACTAAAATTGTAGAATTATTTTATTTAAAAATAGTGAAATTTTACAATTATTGCACAATGACAAAATTGCATACTGTATATATTAAATACAATATAGATTGAAACATAATTCTTGAAATCCTCTCTCACCGTAAAAGGGGGTATCTTTGCCCACTTTCTTCAGTGTTTGTTAATAAATGTATGAAAGAAATTTAATTTAAAAACGGAAAAAGGAAGTATATTCTAGATTTTGTGTTAAATTACTTGAAATCCTTTCAAATAAAAATAATTGTTTTTTAATCATGGAAATTTAATAAAATGTCATTACAGTGTAGATTGTTGAAGATTTTGAGACAAAAATGTGTAGATTTTTGAGATTTCATTTTTAAAATTTTAAAAGTTTTCAGTACATTTTTTAAGATTTCTGGGTGAATGTAAAATTATGTTATTTTGAGAATATAAATTTCACGATAAAATTAAAAGATTTCGATACATAGAAAATGATTTACAAAAATCTCGAAACGTAATTGTACAAATTTTGAGGCACCATTTTTATTTTAAAAGAATCAAAAAATATAATAACATTGATTGAAAATTGATTTTTTAATTAATTGCATTTTCTTGTGTATGGTCCCTTAATAGAATTTCTTAGCGGTGACACGCTTATTTAAAATAATTTTTTTGTTTTGGTTTACAAGTTCTTATAACAAACAGTAGTCACAAAGTGAATAAAAATGTCAAAAATTATTTGAAGTTCATATTTGTGATAAAAAAAAGAGAATAGATTCTGCTAATTTTCAATTGTTTACGAACTATTCGGCTCGTATCAAAAAACCAGAAAGCGTAGACTACGGAAATCCTGAAAATATGATAAAAGTCAGATAATTTATTTTAATATAAAAAACTCAGAAGTTAAATAAACAAACGTGCAAAAGTCAGAATATTTTTGGGATGCGAAGTCTTGAAATTTTGTTGATATTTTAGCTAAGACCTCCTAAAACTATTTTCGAAAGAAAGAGATATATTTTTCATTTGAAAAATCGATTATCCTATTTTTTTGAAAAGAAAATTCGCCATGAAAAGAGTCAAGAAAGAAAAAATTAGAATTAATAAAGTTAAATTTTCAGTTACCCTAGGATAATTTTTCTTTAATATTATCGTTAATATACATATGTGTATGATCAAAAAAGGAATTTCAGCAAAATAAATACCCGATTACATATTTTTTTATTAGAAATAATTAAATATTTGGGTAATGTCCAGAATTCCTGAAAATAAAAACGAAAATCCAACGACCAAATTTCGACAACCACCAGAACATTTTCCTATTAATATTTGAAAAAAAAAATCCTGAAAAAGCAAAGGAAAAAATTCATTTTTATTGGGCAAAAATAAAAAAGAGGAAAGAAAAATGATATGATTATTATATATTAAAAAATATTTTTTATTGTGATTTGATTATAATAAAAATAAAAAAAGAAGATAGACATAAAAAAGAAAGGTAAGAGATTTGGTTGGCTGCCTTCTCATTTTTCTTGCCTCTTTTTTATTTTTGTACAAGAAAATAAATTTTTTTTTCTTTTTCAGTGAAATTTTTCATCTTTTTCAAATTTCAAAAGGAAAATTTTATGGCAGTTTTCCCAATTAATTTGATTATTGGACGTTGAATAGGATTTTTAAATAGCTTAATTTTTGAGGCCTCGAAAGTAGATTGGAAAAATGTAATAAAAATATCATTTAAAAACTAATTTGAAAAGAAATTAATTTTCAAGAAAAATATTTTTTTTTCTCGAAATCCTCAGATACTAATTTACTGTATTAAAATACATTTTAGTTCAATATTTCAATGCATTTCTAAAAATGTAAACAAAATTAAAGTATATCAGTATATTTTGGCGCATTTTAATGAATTTTAATATTTTATTTTCAAGAATTCAGGTATTTCATGGCATTTCAAATATTTAAATAGATTTTCAATATTTCCAGGTTTTAAAAATTTTAAGAAATTTAGACGATTTTAGGTACTTGAAAATATCCTAATTCCAATTCCGTAAATAATAAGTATTTTGACAAACTTTTAGAGAATGTTCCAAAATTTTTGGGAAGCTTGGTTAATATTCCACGCGGATGTATTATCATATGACAGCTACTAGTACCCGATCAGGCCCCGACTCGGATAAGTCGAGGCAGCTGACTAGCCCCCGACTAATTTACCGTGACGTTACTGGTCGGGAGCTAGTCAGATGACCCGACTAGCCCCCGACTTTAAGTGGGGTCAAATGGTCGGGAACCAGAATAGTTTCCCATTTGAATTTCTACATTGGATACTTCTAGATTTCGTGATATAATTTCCTAGATTCTTCGAGAGATTAGATAGGAAGTAAAAATATCTAAAACTCATAAATTAGTAAAATGAGTATTCTCATTCCATTACATTTATCACATTTATCTTATCAAAAAGATACAAAGAAAATGAGTAGCTAATTTTAAATTATTCGAGATATGTGCTAATAATTGAAAAAATGGTAGAAAAATAAGGTTTAGTTAAATATGTTTTCTCTTAGTGGCATAGCATCTTATACGTTTTAATTGTCGAGTACTCTATAGTCTATATTTGTTTCGATAGAATTGGAGTATAAATTGTACAAACGATGTCATAAATTTGAAATATTTTCCTAACATCACTTTCGCAGGAACAAATATGTGATATACAAATAATCTAAAAGGAGAGATAAGATAGCAGCCAGTAACTTATATCCCCAAACATTTTTTTAATTATTTTTTAATAACTCTCTCACATAAATTCTTCATAAGTGGGTCTTCTTTGTTTAAAAAAATGAGAACCTGGATTGGTGCGCTGATTTTCCTATTAGTGATTTTATCTGAATTTGTTGGTAAATACAATCATATATTTATCATTTAAAGCGTATTATTGTTCTCAGAAAAAAAGTTTTATTATGACTTAAGCATTTCTCTCTTTACTGGTTTGCTTTATTTCAGTAATTTTACAGGTAAATATAATAACTTACCATAAATTAACCAAAATTCTATTTTAAACATTTTAAAAAGTTTCCGGAAAGTTCAGTAATTTTTAGGCTATTTATACAGAGTATCGAGTGACCTTGAAAACCTTCAAAACCTGGTAATCTCCTTGATTTTTTTCACGAAAACCTTGAATTTTAATTATAATTTTTTTATTCATTTTTTTAAAACAGTAATTTTAGCAAAATGCAAAAAGTAATTTCAATCTTTTAGCCCATTATAAAAGAAACATCTCGTTTAGAAAAAATCTTGCTGCTGAAATTTGTGTTATTCGTCAAGATATAATTTATCTTTTTTTTATTACAGAATAAATATATTTCAAGGCACTTTTTGTTGAGGTGTTTAACTTATAAATCATAAAAATTATTAGTTTAAAATTTCGATATTAATTCCGTTTCAGAATTAGAATAAGCCATGGCCATACAACGGATCTTTCGAGGGGCTGACCACTCGATTTTTGAGTGTACAACACATTTCAAATCAAGATTTCACAGCAATTTCATCAGATTTCAAAGATTTCAGAAATTCAAAACGATTTAAAGAGGTTTTAAAACATTTTTCAAGATTTCAAAATATTTCAAATAATTTAATGACTTCAACGAATACAAAATATTTTCCAAGCGAAGATGCCAGAAAGATTTAATAAACATTTGAAAATATTTTACAAAGATTTCAAGGATTTCAAATATTCAAAAAAGGCTTGTACACTAGATTAAAAAGTTTTCACTAAAATTCCCGAAAAATTTCGAAAATTTCATAAACAAAGAATTCACAAAGATTTTGAGCATTTCGCTAAGATTTCAAAAATTGCACAAAGATTTTAAAACTTTCAAAAGATTTTAAAGATTTCAAAACATTTCAAAAAATTTAAATAACTTCAAAATTTTTAGGAGATGTCAAAAGATTTCACAAAAGTTTTTAAGATTTTATAAAACATTTATAAGGATTTTAAAACAATACGAGAATTTTAAAGATTTCTGAAATATTTAAAAGAATTCTTAAGGATTTCATAACATTCCAAGAATTTCAGATTCCTATAAGTGTACAGTACACCAGATTTTAAATATTTCAAAACATTTAAAAGAATTTTAATGATTTTAAGAGGTTCTAACAAATTTGAGAAGTTTGGAATAGATTTTCATAATGTCACACGAACAGAAAAGATTTCACTAGCAAAGTCTAAAGAAACGTTTAAAAAATATTACAAAGATTTCATAAGGATTTTTTAAAATCTCACAAAGTTTTCGTACATTTCAAAGCTTTCAAGAACTTACAAGAAGAAGATCGAAGATTTTAAACAAACACAAAAGACTTTGCAAACAAAGATTAAGGAGAGAGTTCACAAAAATTTCAAATATTTCAAGAATTTTAAAGATTTTATAAAAGCTTTGAAAAATGCCAAAAGATTTCTCAAAGATTTCGCCGAAATTTCAAGCTTTTCCTAAGGATTGTAAAACTTTACAAAGATTTCAAAAGATTTTAATGATTTCAAAGACTTTTCAAAGATTTAAAAACATTCCTAAAGATTTCATAAAGACGACTCATGTTTGCAAAAAATTCAGAATTTGTTTATGTACGATTCGGCTTTCTTCAGAAATTTTTGGCCAATATAAAATGAAATATATGGCTAATTTTTTACATGTATGACAAACGTCTATTTTATTACTAAATGTAAAAAAGGAGACAAAATTCAATTTTAAACATTTAAAAAAATGTCCGGACATTTTAGAAATTATTTGGTCATCTGTGGTAATATTACAGGTAATGTCAATTTGTGGAAAATTACGACAAATAACCAAAATTCAATTTTAAACATTTTTATAAATTTCCGGAAGTTTATGAAATTGTTGGTAGTTTAAGGTACTATTGCAGGTAATTTTTGATAACTTATCATAAATTGCCCAAAATTCAATTTCAAAATTTTCGGTTATTTATGGCAATTTTACGGGTAAATACGATAATTTACCTAAATTACCCAAAATGTAATTTTGTAAAAGCATTTTCTTTCCTTCCATGAATTTCTAATTATGTTTAAAAAACGATTTTTGTTTCCAACGGATTTTTTAAATTGTTAAGAAATCCATAACTACTCTACACTTCAAAACAGAAAATATTGTTTAATGGATGAGTATCGAATTAGGAAATTTTTTCCGTTTTTGCATCAATTTTAAATTATGTCGATAAGAAAACTGTTACTATAAAAAAAAAGTTTTTGAAATAATATTGAAAATTACAAGCAGAAAAGCCCTGAGTAGAAATCTCATTTGATACTCTAAAAATAGATTTTAATAAAAACATTTTTGCTTGAGAAACGTGCTTGAAAAAATTAATAATTCAAAGAAGAAAATATTCTAAAATTTATAATTTCGCAAAGATCCCTCAAACAATATTTGCAGAAAAAACAGATTGTTCTTTATAAATTCGGTTAAATATTTATGCCTAAATAAAAAATAATTTTAATATTATTTATAGTGATTTCTGTACCAAAAGTTTGTTTAGGATTTTTAATTTTTCTACCTCCGTGGGTTTCCTTAATGATTCTTTGAAAGATTCTGTTATTCTTGCTTCTGCCCGTAAATCTATATATGTCCTACAATCAAATTTTTTTTGTAAATTAAAAACTATAATTTATAAAATAAATTTCATAGTAACTGCAATAATTGATTCTCGGTTTACTTTCTCCTTCTGCAGATTTGGTTCGGATATTTCGACAAGCCCTAGTTCATCCTGATCCCATTCTACTTAAAATTCGTCGATATGAAGCTGGACCAACTTTTTGTTACAATTTGCCAATAGGCGATTACAAAGCAGTAGTAGATGTGTCCCGCCAACAGATAATTGGGATAATCAGAAATGGATATTTTTGTCCATTATTGATTCTCAAACCAGGTCGTCCTATTTTTTATGATGTAAGCAGAACTATGCACTATCAAAGAGTTAAGGTAACCATAAGTGGACAAATTGCTGAAGAGACTGAACTAATAGATCCTAATGATTCTCTGAACAACGAGTTCTTCCAAGTGGTCCAACAGGTTGCACAATCACAGCTGATTAACGTCAAGATAGAGGATGAAATTCAAGCTTAAACTTTAATTATATAATACCCCACAGATAGGCGAAGAATCTGTTTTATCATCAGACAAAAATATAAATTATTATAATCTTTTTAGACAAGATGGTGCTATGAATTATGTTTTTCAAGGATTCTGTATTATCATCAGAGAATAACAGATTTTTCTTAACGTCTTTTCAGACAAGGTGGAGCTATGAATTTAACATATTTTTAAATATATTTTTTCAGAAGAAACTTGTACAATATTTTTTGTGATTGTTTTTGTACAATAGTTCTTGTCTCAAATATTAAATAAAAATTTAATTTAATTAAAGATTTTTCAAGGAATCTGTTATATAAGAAAATAGTAAAAAATCCTAACGACTCTTCAGAGAGCATAGAGCTATGAATTAATCATTTTTGGTAATAAAAATATTTCCAGAAAAAATTATTTTAAAACATTGCATTAATGTTCCAGTCAACATTAAAGTATTCAAAATATAATTATACGATCACAGGCAATAAAACATTCCTTAACCATCAGTTTGCAGGATTAAAAAAAAGTATATTAATTTCTATTGACTGCTTTATAATTGTACAATAATTTTTGTCACGAATTTAAGGTAAAAATCTAATGTTAATAATAATTTTTTCAAAGGATCTGTTTTATCATCGGAGAAAAACATAAATTATTATAATCTTTTCAGGCAAGATGGTACTATGAATTATGTTTCTCAAGGAATCTATATTATCATCAGAGAAAAAAAGATTTTTCTTAACATCTTTTCAGACAAGATGGAGATATGAATTTAAAATATTTTTAAATACATTTTTTCAGAAGAAAATTGTACAATATTTTTTCTGATTGTGATTGTACAATACTTCTTGTCGCAAATATGAAATAAAAATTTAATTTAATTATTGATTCTTCAAGGAATCTCTTATATCAGAAAATAGCAAAAATTCTTAACGACTCTTCAGAAAAGAGAGCTATGAATTAATAATTTTTGTTAATAAAAATATTTTAGAAAAAATTATTTTAAATCGTTGCATTAACGTTCCAGTGAACACCAAAGTGTTCAAAATATAATTATACAATTATAGACAATAAACCATTCATTAAACATCGGTTTTCAGAATTAAAATATATATATATTAATTTCTATTGACTGCTTTATGATTGAACAATAATTTTTGTCATGGATTCAAGGTGAAAATTTAATTTTAATAATAATTTTTTCAAACTATCTGTTTTATCATCAGAGAAAAACATAAATTATTATAATCTTTTCAGACAAAATGGTGCTATGAATTATGTTTTCAAGTAATCTGTGTTATCATCAGAGAATAACAGAAATTCTTAACGTCTTTTCAGACAAGATGGTGCTATGAATTTAACATATTTTAAAATAAATTTATTCAGAAGAAAATTGTACAATATTTTTTGTGATTGTTATTTTCTCAAACATAAAATAAAAATTTAATTTAATTAATGATTTTTCAAGGTATTATTTATATCAGAAAATAGCAAAAATTCTTAATGACTCTTCAGACAAGATAGAGCTATGAAATAATAATTTTTGTTAATAAAAATATTTCCAGAAAAAAATTTTTTTAAACATTGCATTAATGTTTCAGTCAACACCAAAGTATTAAGAATAGAATTACACAATCATAGAAAATAACAAATGCGTTAACCTTCAGTTTTCAGAATTAAAAGAAATATATTTACATTTGATTTAATTCTGAAAACTGAATGCAATTTTTTAAAATAAATTTTTCCTGGAAATATTTTAATTAAAAAACATATCAATTCATAGCTCTATCTTGTCTGAAAAGTTGTTTAGAATTTCAAGCTATTTTTTATGATTATACAGATTTCTTGAAAAATCATTAATCAAATTAAATTTGTATCTTAAATTAGAGACAAGAAATATTGTACAATCACAATCACAATAAATATTGTACAATTTTTTCCTGAAAGAATGACTTAAAAATATTTTTAATTCAGAGCAAATCTTGTCTGAAAAGACGTTAATAATTTCTGCTATTCTCTGATGATAATACAGATTCCTTAAAAAACATAATTCATAGCTCCAATTTGTCTAAATAGACGTTAAGAATTTCTGTTATTTTTTTATAATAATACAATTTAATTACAAAACCATAAATTAAATTAATTTTTTACCTGGAATTTAAGACAAAAAGTATGGCACAATTACAATCACAATAATATTCTCCTTTTTTTCTAAACAAATTTATTTTAAAAAGTGTTTAATGCACATCACTATATTTTCTGAAAAGTCGTTAAGAATTTATGTTTTTCTCTGACGATAAAACACATTTTTTGAAAAAAAAACTATTATTAAAATTAAATGTTTAGCTTAAATTCGAGACAAGGGTTATTGTACAATTATAAAGCAGTCAATGGAAATTCTTTTAACAATTTAAGTTATGAGAAATAATTATTAATCATATATTGAAGAAGTTAGTCTGTAGAATTATTTTGTTTTGGAGTCCTAAAATTGTTTAATTATTGTAAATTTATTACAATAATTGAAATTTCTAAAAAAAATCTTAATATTTAACAAAACATAGACTAGCTACTTATTTGGTTAATAAATTTATTTTTCAACAAAAACTAAATAATGTTCAACAAGAAAGTTTAGTTTTCAGAAAAACAAATAAATTAAAAACTAAAATGATCAATATTTTTAGAAAAAATGTATTTTCAATCAGAAAAGATTGATTTTGAAACAATTTGCTAAATTTTTTAATCACAAAGTTTACTTTTCATTAAGACCAAGACGTTAAACTTTTTACTGAAAGTTCGAATTAATTCAATGCGAAATAAAATCACACGAAATTTCAATAAATAGTTGAATTTTTAACAAACAAAATAAATAGTTAACTGAAATGATGAATGTTTACAAAAACAAGTCAAGTCTCAACTAGAAAATATAAATTTTCAATCAATTAGTTAATTGCTTAAACATAAAGTTGATTATTTAAACAAGAAGGGTAATCTTGTATTAAAAATATTAATTGTGAAGGAAAAATATAATTTTTAAACCAAGTACTTAAATTTCCAACTCAACAGATGAATTATCAATCAAAGAAGATCAAATTTCTACCCAGAAGACAAATTTTCAACATAATACCAGTATTTTGAAACTGAAAATAATAATTTTCAATTTAAAATATCTATTTAATTAAAAATAAAACAGTTACATTTTAGTTAAAAAAACTGAATTTTTAATGAAAAAAAAACCAACTCGTTTCCAATAAAATTAAAAATTTTAACAAACAAAGAAAATCCATAAATTGAATGATGAACCTTTACCAAAGAAACGTAAATTCCTAATCAGAATGGTTAATTTTAAACCATTTAATTGAATTTCAATAATAAATTAAATTTTCTAAATAAAAATATTAATTTTCTATAATATAGTTACTGATGAAGAAAATAAATTAATTCTTAACCAAGTAATTGAAGTTTCATCAAAAGAATTGAATTTCAACAAAAATGTTTAATTTTCTACAAGAAAGATGAATTTTTGGTATGAAGCCGGAATTTTAATCCAGATAATATCACTTTATAAATTTAAATATCAATTTTTAACAAAAATGAAATGGTTAAATTTGCAGAAAAAAAATAATGTTGAATCAAAAAAGACACATGTTTTTAACAAAGAACTTCAATAATAATAATTATAAAATTTCTTGGAAGGCATTCATAAATATTTTGGAAAATTACAGTTTTAAACTAATTGTTTCATTAGTCCAGATAATCAATAGCGGAATGAAATTTTTAATCAGCAAGTTTCAAATTCTTCAAGTCATAATTTTTTAAAAAGTTACATTTTTCTGTAAACTTAGATCATTTTCTGTTTTAATTTTTATATTCAAAAAATATATAAATACAAAATTGGCGAGATATATAAATTTTGGTTTTTTTTGGGGGTAAGTAGAGTTTTCATATTTTCAAAAAAACCTCTGCAAAGCCATACAAAACCTACAAATGTGAGAAAAGTTAGAGAATTTCTCTGATGGTAAAAAGTCAGGGATTAAAAAGTAAAACTTGCCGAAGCCAGGAAATTTCTCTAACTTTTGATTAACACTGGTAAGGGAAAATGTAAAATTGTAAGGCATCTAGAAGAAAATTTTCTTGCATAATTCTTGGAAATCCACAGAAATAAGTAAAAAAATTCGTTGCTTTAAGAATTTGTTCTCTGTATAATAAAATATGGTTTATTATTTTCTTTACAAACATGCAAAGTTTTATATCAATTCCAAGTAATTAAGTTGCACTTTTTTTAGCTTCAATATATTTTTATAATTAATATATTGATTTAATAATTAAATTCTTTAGCGAATTCAGGTGACCAGAGGTTAAAAAACGACTGAAAATTGTAAAATTATTAATTCTTTCGGCATGAAATTGTAAAAATTTTAACGATCAAAATTCTTTTATTTATAATTTTGTCAATATTAAATTGATAATTAATAGTTTTTTCTTCAAATGAAATAATGTTACTATTAGGAATTTCAATATAAATTTAAAAAGAAAAAGATGTTGATAAATACTACTATTCGTAACAAAAGTTTGAAAATATTTAATTGATAACTGCAAAATTGAGGTATTGTTGTAATCTTCAATTGGCCATCATCTTTTAATTTTTGTTTAATTTTTTACTTCTGGCATCGTCGGATGCTTCTAAAAGCCACCATTTTTTATGGACTAGAATTTGATTTTTAAATTAAAGACTTTAGAATGTCTATAGCGAAATATTTTTAAAATGACCAAATCTGATTTTTATAGATCACTATGCTGGAATTTTTACTTTTAGTTTGATAGTCTTCAAAGATGAATTAATTTGAGGATCTTGTCATGAGGGTGTTCGTTAAAAAGAATTTCTTTGGTACATTGATTTTTTTCATTGTCAGAATTTTAACTGTAAAAAAATGAAGAAATTTCACTTTATAAACCACTTTTTGATGGGAACTTTTCTATTATTGCTTTTTTGTTATCGTTAGGTAAAAATTGATAAAAATGATAAAATTTTATTTTTTTAGCCTACTCTCTTAAAATCTTTTCTTTAAGTCCTCGGAAATCTTTCATGCACCACTTACCTCAAAGTATCTCTTATAAATGCACTGTTTCAAAATTAATTTTTTATTCTTATAATTAAAACAACAAATTATTTATAAACTTAAAAAAAAAGTTTTGATGTCAAAGCACGAGATTTCATATGAAAATAATCTTTTTATAAGTCAAGTGTTCTGAAGAAACAAATATTTTTCAGTTTTGAGCAGAAAAATGATGTATTCTCATCAACATCCACCAGATTGTGGATCTTCATTTTTCCTCTAACACTTTTCCAAATTTGAAAATGAATTAAATTTCTTAAAGTGGAATTTTGAAAAACTTTCCCAAAAAATTTAATTGCACATATACTAGGTTGATCCATAAATAACAAAAAAAGAATACACTTTAAAAAATTGTGGCTGCTCTGAAGAGGATCCTGGCTAGACGTATGGATGAGAGTATACATGAATTATTGTAAATAAAATGTTATCATTGAAAAAACACCTTCTAAGTATAATTTAAAAAAAATTTCATTGTTTAATTTACAATAAAAATTCCAGAAAATAGTATCCGTGATATTTTTTTTATAAATTTCAACATAAGTCAATTTTCAAGATCGATGACAGAGTATTGTTGGTTTTAGCTTCTTAGCAATTTCCGCTTTAGAAGTTTAAATATTTTTGACCACTCTAACGTGAACCGCATTTGTACAATCTTTAAATTTTCAAATTAAATTTCTCTCCAACATAAATTAACTTGGAATTTCCTTTGCTTTGCATAATACATCACCACAACATTTTCTGAAAACTGGAACATCTTACTTTGGAACGCAGTTTATTACCAGAAGGATAGATTCTCTGAATTCCGTCGTAGCCTATAAAAGTCGTTTATAAAGAATGCGATATGAAGACACTAGTTTATTTTAAAACAAGCAAGGCATTTTTATTGACTAGACGATTCCATTCCATGTTTGAAAAATGTAATACGTAATGTAGTAGATCCAGATTTGAAATCCATTGAATGAAAAGATGCAGCATTTTATTGAGAGAAAGAAATGGGAAATGGTTTTGAAGGAGAAACGCATTTCAGAAGTTATGGAATGTGAATTTAAAAATTTTATAAAGGATAATATAATTTTTTTATTACTAAAATGCAATTCTTAGAAATAAAATAAATTATTGCAATATTTTACACAGCAATCAAATTAGTTACAGTTTGATTGAAGTGACTTTAACTCAAAGATGCTAACATTGAAAATGTTATTTTAAAATCTACAATCTTTTGAAACTATTTTTTGATAAAAGGAATATCTTTTTCCTATCCGTTTTTACAACAATTTATCTTTAATTTGAAAAATCTATTATTGCAGGGTTTTTTTCGAGAAGAAAGCGAGGTATAGAAAAAATGGTAATTTTGAATAATCTTATGATATTTTTTTCTTTAAAAAAATCTTATTGTGTGTGCAAAATTTACTAATTATATTTTCTTAATAATAAAAAGAAAATTCTCAGGTTATTCAAATTCGATTAAAATAGAGTAAATAATTATTCCTGTTGCAATTTTTCCAAACAAAATTTTGGTTTTGCCTTTCTTTTCAAAATTTGCTTCGTTTTCGAGTAAAAATGGAAATTTTGGTTTTTAGAGCTTTAAAATGATTTTTATCAAAGAAGGCCTAAGGACAAATTTTGTTTACTTAAAAATAGTTTTCATCGATGAAGTGAATTTTTTTTCAGAAATTTACGAATACCAACATTTTATTTATCAATGTGTTTTCATATTTTGCTTCATTTTTAAAAAATAATAGAAATTTGGGATTTTTCCAATTACAAATGAAGCTCTTTAGAAACAGTATTGAAAAATATTTAGCGATCGAAAATTGGTTTTGAGGAATAATTTTTTTGCTCTTGACTTTTTTTCATATTTTAGATCGACTTCCAGAAACACTAGAAATTTGGATTTCGTTTCATCTTTAAAACTTTTGTACATCAAAATGAAAATTAAGTTTTTAATTATTTACTGCAAAATTAAATAGCTTATTTCTTATGGAAAATTGTTCCTTATGATTGAAAATTTAACTACGAGAGTAGTTCAGTAAGTCCTTAGAATGAAGTATAAAAACAATTTTTTTTGGGTAAATTTTTTTTTATTTTTCAACATAATCTCCTTGGAGCTCTATTAACTTGGT
>NC_046659.1:132745780-132749009 GCF_010883055.1 Belonocnema kinseyi | reverse complement strand
TCGGGAGTGGTGCTGACTGAAAACAGATGATTTGGAGCGATTCGCGCGCCATATGTTGGTCATTCTAAGGACTTATTGAACTACCCTCGTATTACATTTTTTAATGGTGTTTAGACAAACATCTTGAAAATTCATTTTATTACTTGAAGTTGCATAACTGGTTCAAAATATAACTATTTTTTTCTCGTTTAAAGTTCATATTTTATGGAATAAGATTTTCCTGTTTTCTAAAAAGTGCGCGTTTTTGAATTGAACAATTTGATTAAAAATGTATCTATTTTGTTGAAAATTCGTCTTTTTTATTACAAGATTAATTCCCATCAATAAGAAATCATCCCCTTTGTTTAAGAGTTTAACTGTTGAATTATAAATGAATTTTTTTTCGATTAAAGATTCAACTAATTATTTAAAGATTTTTTGAAATTTAATTGTTTTTTCTTTAAGAGTAAAATCTTTTTTTGTTGAAATATTAGGTATTACATGTTTCGTTCAGAATTCTTTTTTTTTGTTATTAACTTATTTTATTTCAAGTTTAATTGCTCTGTAAAAAAGATTATTTTTCTATTTAAGATTAATTAATTCAGTTTGAAATTCAACTGTTAGATCATAAATTAACTTTTTGTTTGAAATTTTGTTGTTTTTTTTGGGTGGAAATTCTACTATTTTGTTAAACATGTAACTATTTGTTAGAAAACTTGACTGATTTGTGGAAAATCGGTTTATTACCTGTTGAAAACTAATCTACTTGGTTGATCATTTAAATATTTAAAAAACATTCATCATCCTTCATTAAATTTAACTGAACAATTATTATGTTTTTATTTGCATTAAAAATAATTTTTTAAATGAAAATTTAACTATTCCATTTTTGATTAACGCCTTTTGTACTTCAGAATAAGGTTTATCTTTTTTAATTAAACACTCAAGTACTTTGTTAAAAACTCTATATTTTGTTTCGAATTCATCTTTTTTACTAGAAAAGTATTAGTTGAAAATTTAACCATTTCGTTAAATATTCATCTTGCCGGATTGAAAATTAATATTCTTGTTAAAAATTAATTCTTTTAGATTAAAAAATTAAGCACTCGATTTTAAAGCTCAAAAAAATTACTATTTTATTAAGAAGTCATATGATTAAAAAGTAAATTTTTTCTTTTCAACAAATTCACCTGTTTTGTTGAGGATTTAACTGGTAGATAACCTGTTTTTTTGTTTCTTGGATATCAGTTTTTAACTGAAAATTTTACCATTTTGTTTTTGATTGAAACTTTACACTTTGTAGTTAAATATTCAAATATTTGGTCAAAAACTCATTTATTTTTTTGAAAATGTTTCTTTTGGGGTAAAATGATTTTCCTTGTTGAAAATTCATCTTTGTCTGTTAAAAATTTAGCTATTTATTTTTAAAAAATTAAATTTTTTGTTAAAAGTTTAATAAATTTGTTAAAATTCAACCTATTTTAATAAAGTCATCTTTTGGGTTGAAAATTCTACTATTTTTTTAAAACTTTGCATTTTTTAATAGTAAATTAATCTTTAATGGTAGTTATGAATAATTTTAAAGAGGAAAAGCATTTAAGAAGCTATCGACCCATTTCTTTTTATCCTTTTCGACATGAGTAACTATATCGGATCTTTGGACTTGGCTCATTTCCAAAGCAATATATTGAGTCTCTCGCTTCTTTCTAATTTGCAATGAAGGTAAAGACGTGCCTTGAATCCTTCGTTATGGAGCGAGACCTTAACGCTTCCATTGAACTACACTGTAAACCTTAAACTCTGAATCCCGACCAAATTTAGGTAGACGAATCCCATAAAATTAGATCTCGTATTACGAAAATTGCATGTCTGGAAATTTGTTTATAATTTTGTTAGTAACAATCAAAATGAATTGGCATTTGCATATAGCATTTAACGGTAAAAATGAAGGAACTTGTATTTCACAGTCATATGAAAATAATTTTTTGCATATATTTCAATCTAAAGGAATCTGTATTATCGTCAGAGATAGTTAACATTAATCTGTGTAGATATCTTTTTCACCACCTTGTAAATAGAAATCAACCTATAGATCAAGTTACCTCTTCAAATAACAGAAAATACTTACCGTCATTACAGACTAGACGAAAAATAATATTTTTTTATTTAAAAATTAAATTTTGTTTCTAAAAAAGATGTACTTTCGTCGCTGCACTGTGTATCAAAGAACAGAACGTTCTATTGTCAGTCGGGTGCTTTCCCATTAAGCTATTAGACATCAGAAGAAGAATTCGTTCTCAGAAATATACGCTATGTCAAACTA
Source organism: Belonocnema kinseyi (assembly GCF_010883055.1). Taxonomy (NCBI): domain Eukaryota; kingdom Metazoa; phylum Arthropoda; class Insecta; order Hymenoptera; family Cynipidae; genus Belonocnema; species Belonocnema kinseyi. Next base: position 132,746,707 of record NC_046659.1, on the reverse strand, counting down.
GGTGTTAAATTTTATGATGCGAGTAATTTGAAGAAACCTGTATTATCATTAGAGATGGTTATCACGAATAAGTGCAGATATCTTTTTCAGCATCGTGAAAATATAAATAAATCTATCAATCGAATTAACTCCTCAAATAACAGAAAATACTTACCGTCATTACAGACTAGACGAAAAATAATATTTTTTTATTTAAAAATTAAATTTTGTTTCTAAAAAAGATGTACTTTCGTCACTGTACTGTGTATCAAACAACAGAACGTTCTATTGTCAGTCGGGTGCTTTCCCATTAAGCTATTAGACATCAGAAGAAGAATTTGTTCTCAGAAATATACGCTATGTCAAACTAGGTGTTAAATTTTATGATGCGAGTAATTTGAAGAAATCTGTATTATCATTAGAGATGGTTATCACGAATAAGTGCAGATATCTTTTTCAGCATCGTGAAAATATAAATAAATCTATCAATCGAATTAACTCTTCAAATAACAGAAAATACTTACCGTCATTACAGACTAGACGAAAAATAATATTTTTTTATTTAAAAATTAAATTCTGTTTCTAAAAAAGATGTACTTTCGTCGCTGTACTGTGTATCAAACAACAGAACGTTCTATTGTCAGTCGGGTGCTTTCCCATTAAGCTATTAGACATCAGAAAAAGAATTTGTTCTCAGAAATATACGCTATGTCAAACTAGGTGTTACATTTTATGATGCGAGTAATTTGAAGAAATCTGTATTATCATTAGAGATGGTTATCACGAATAAGTGCAGATATCTTTTTCAGTACCGTAAAAATATAAATAAATCTGTCAATCGAATTGACTCTTCAAATAACAGAAAATACTTACCGTCATTACAGACTAGACGAAAAATAATATTTTTTTATTTAAAAATTAAATTCTGTTTCTAAAAAAGATGTACTT
>NC_046659.1:132717791-132745680 GCF_010883055.1 Belonocnema kinseyi | reverse complement strand
ATTAGACATCAGAAAAAGAATTTGTTCTCAGAAATATACGCTATGTCAAACTAGGTGTTACATTTTATGATGCGAGTAATTTGAAGAAATCTGTATTATCATCAGGGATGGTTACCACGATTCAGTGCAGATCTCTCTAAAAGCATAATGTGAATAGGTCCGATTGGCAATCGTAAATTCTGTGATTTGATTCCCAGTAAAACTACGAGAGCAGGAATTTTTTTCAGAAAAAAATAGTTTTTTTGAAATAATTCAAAAATACCTGAGAGTCCTCAAGAATGGACTGTTTTTATAAAACTCTAAAAAGTGAATTTTTGACAAAAAAAGTAACTTAATTTTTTGAAACAAATATCTTAAAAAATGTGCTACACAGATACTTCGTGAGTTCACCTGAAAATAATTAACATTTCAGCAAAGGGTTTGGATTGTTTTATTAAGTTCTATTTTTTTTTTGCATTCAGGAAAAAATCACAATTAGTGAAAGATTGCTTAGTTCGAAATATTTATTAGTCTGTGAAATTTGTTACAACAAAATTAAAATTTAATTTTTCTTTATCACAGAGGAAGCTTTTCAATAGTCACATTTTCGAAAATTTTTAAATTTATTTAATCAAACGTTACTCAATTTATTGATCTGTGTTGTAGCGTGTGTGTGTTTGGATGAATGTGTGTGTATGAGAATGTCACACTGTTTTGTAAACACTATAATTTGAAAACGGATGCAAATAAATTGATGAAATTTTTATGAATTATTTTCAACGCCAGTAGATTGAAACTCACCTAATGATTCAACAAAATATATTTACTGATTTTTGTCAGCACGTATTAATATGATAAAAATCGGTTTTTTGCAGTCAAACTTTTTTGATTAACATAATTCAAAGTTGATGCAAAAATTTGACAGATTTCTTGGTTAGAATCAAATCGATTGACCTGTAATATTAATACATTTTATTAAAGAGTAAATAAGTTATCGTGATTTATATTATATTTTTAATCGATTTATATAGTAAAATTTTCTTCATTCTCATAATTTAAAATGTATGCAATAACGAGAAAAATTCTTTGATCCAAAGCAAATCGATAGAACAAATTTTATAAATCACAAAATTTTAATTATACTTTAAAAAGTCTCGTTAAGATAAGAGTTTTGTGGAGGCTCAGCCATTGAGAATAAACTAATTATTAATTAATTATTTGCTTTTAAATTTTATTAACATAAAAATAATTATGAAATAAATGAACAATAAGAAAATATTCAAGTTGAATTAAGTCTAAAGCTAATTTTAATTATTAATTTAAATCAAATAAAGCAGTAAAAAAATAAATTTCTAATTGGAAAATTTATATAAATTAACACTTAACTCGGACAAATTCCATCGCTCAAATAAAATCTAATTATAAAACAAACCATATTAAATACAAAATTGTATTTGGCTAATTTGTCATTAGTCTAAACATTTTTTTGTATTATTTATTAATTTTCTACTTTTGTAGATTTAAATACCAATAAAGTGAAGACACTCGAAATTAAATTCATGGCTAATTTGGAGATGCTATAAAATTGTATAACGGACATGGCAAAACTCTTTTCTTAAAGGAGATAATCACAAAAAAAATAGATTCTGCTGCATGAAAAAGTTTTGCATTTTTAAATTAGACTCGTTTTTCAACTCTTTACTATTACCATAAGGTAGGTGTCTCTCGTACCTATACTTTCGGTAGACACTAAAAAAATGATTTATGAAATAAACTTTTTTAAGTGTCTACAAACAATTTTATTTAACTTCGGGAAATTATGTACTACGTTTTTCGCTTTTCCCAAGTTTTCGGCCAAAATTATTGTGTATTTTGAAAGTAAAGCTGAAAAAAATTGTAACAAACATAACCTCAAAATACAAACACCGAGGGAAGCTTAGACTGTTAAAATTTCTAATTTTTTAAATATCACATTCCCTTAAGAAGCTCATGCTGGGCATTTATTTTTAAACTTCAATATCCGTTCAGAATTGAACCTGTTGACAATTTTGAACAGTAAAGTCTTTATTTGAAATACTTTGCCCCGTTCTATTTTCAACTCTTAAATCCACTTGATATGACATTGTGACTCCAGAAGATCATGTGGGATTCAACCGACTTAAGGAATCTGCAATTTGAACCCTTAGAGCTCTGTCGATCGTCAACGTGATTTTCCTACGTGTCTCCCTCAATCTCGAGGGATTAGGATTGTATGCTGGAATCGAGCAACGGCGAAATTGGCTATGCTACACCATTCCTCGATCCCAAAGCCATCAACGGAACAGAAAAACCTGCTCGAATCATTGAATATTTTCCGGAAAGAAACTGTGATTTTAATTTTATTCCTGATTCGAATAAAAAAATTTTATGTGTGTGTTAAACAAAAAAAGGATGCCATTTTCAGAATACTGGTGCAAATCTGGAATTTAGTGTTAAACAAAGTCTACAGCCTTCAATTATTGACCGATCCAAAAGTTTTTTTCTTTGGAATCAAAGTGCATTGATGTTTCAACAAAAAACGAAGCGATATTTTAACTTTTTTAAAACTTTAAGCCTATTCTTTAATGGCAAATTTTCAAAAAAAAATACATGCTTCTCTGCTCTCAAAATTTAAGTATTTTTTAAATAAACTTCAATTACAATCAGAGTATACAACATTACTTTACAAAATTACATTTTATTTTAAGAAACTAGAAAAAGAAATAAATTATTCAATCTCAATTATTCTACTTAAATTTTATTTCCACGCTAGGCTAAAGTTACGAAATTCCTAACCTCAAAATCAGGTAATTATATTAATGGAAAATTAGAAAGTTAAGTGATTCTATCTAGATATCCCGTGTGTAAATGACCCCGTTTGGCCCTATTACAAGTCGGGAACTAATCGGCGGCTAGTCGGGTTATTAATTTTGACAAAGTACCCAGTCGGGGACTTGTCGGAGACTATTTGGGCTTTTTGTTGTCAAAATTTCAGTCGGGGCCTGGTCGGTGGATGGTCAAGGGCTGGTCGGGCCTTTTTATTCACTAATTTCCGTGCGGGTGATCTTCAGGCTCTGATCGGGAGCTAGTGGGGCTCTGGTCGGGTTAATCTTTTTTTTGTAGTATTTTTTTAAAAATTGCGAATATTTAGGAACATTTATAAATACTTTTGTATAGAATTTTAAGCAAATTCATATTGGAAAAGACACATATTGATGTAGGTTAAAAGTGCCCGCCGGAAGTCATAAGACTCTAAATTTTTATAGATTCTTATTTTTAAATTGATCTGAAAGGTTTTCATTTGTAATTAAAGTCTTATCCTTCATGTAGTTGAAATTGGAAAGAGAAAAAGTTTTTGACAAATCAGTGAAAAGTAGTATACTAGTAGTAAACTGTTCAGAATGGTACAGTTCAGATTTTGCTACGACCTTCTTTTTAGGCTTGCGGTTCTGGACTGGTAGCTTTAGTAATTATATTATCATGACCCCTACTAGTACCCGATAAGGCCCCGACAAGAATAAGTCGGGTCACCTGACTAGCCCCCGACTAGTCTACCGTGACGTTACTGATCAGGGGCTAGTCAGATGACCCGACTTTAAGTGGGGTCAACTGCTCGGGAAACAGACTAGTTCCCCATTTGATTTTCTATACGGGGTATTGGTTGTCTCAGTACATGATTAGCTGTTACCTAACCAATCAATCCTAACATTTAACATTGTGATAATGTCTTATCTGAGTGGTAATTAATAATTTTAATTAAAATTAATTAATTTCTTTGCGCGGGGTTAAATTTTCCGTCACAAAACGTAAGGCAATTAATTTGTTTATTTTATAATTTCATTTGTATTTTCATTATCTTTATACAAAAAATTCACTTCCGGTTAACGAGCATTGCCCACTCTGAGTGAAGTCGGTCGAAATACAAAGTTTTATATCTCTTTTAAAAATGCATGTAATAAAAAAATCTGAAGTGGTTTCGAAGTGTGTGTCAGTACCTTTCAAATGCAATTGGCTTTCTCATTAAAATGAGTTTTTTATAGTAAAAAACAATAATTGTATTTTTTTTTCATTTCTTTTGTTCCCAAAATAACGTATTTAATTTTTGAAAGAACTTGTAGTTTAAAAAAAAAACGAATTGAAATGGATGTGCATTTCTATTTTTTTTTTAAATGAGCCTGGGATGACATTTTTTTATTACGCTGTTTTAATGTTACGACATTTGTTTTAGAAAAAAAAATACTTTTTTCAACGCTAAATATATGAGAATCTTTTGAATATAGAACAAAACTCCAAAGAGAAAAAATGTCTGCTTTTACATTTAAAATAATGTAAACAAAAATAGTATAATTGTTTATTTTATATAAAAAAGTCAATTTTTAACTTTTTTGAGAACGTCAATTGCATTTGAAAGGTATTAACCTAAACTTGCAAACCACTTTGCATTTTTTTAAATATATGATATTTGAGAAAATTACATCCGTTTTTCGGAGAAAAAAATGGAAAGAAAGAATGATTATTTTTCTACGATAAAAAACTCAAGCATCAATTTTTTTGAAAAAGCCATTTGCATTTGAAATTCACTGACTTAAACTTTATAATCATTTTGGGTTTTTTTTTTTAAATACATCAACTTTTGACAGATATATAAAACTTCTTATTTCAATAAATTTCGCTAACGATAGGAAATATCCCAAGAGTGTATATTAAGGTGGTCCAAACATTTTTTTTCAATTTTTATGGGGACACTCCAGAAATTTGTACAATTTAAAAAAAATGCATGCATTTGTTTTTTTTTTGTTTTGAAAAATAAAACGATTTGGTCAGTTTTATTCAGAATCCTCAATATTATTTAAATCGAGTTGAAACTCAACACATCACTTCACAATTGGCCATAGAATACAAATAAAATATCACTTTTCAAATATCAACACCGTAAGTCTGTTTTATAGGGTACCAAAAACACCCCATAAGTGAAAAAATGGGTTTTGCGAGTTTTTGACTCTAATTATAATCTTTTTTGCGGTTTTTTAAAGCAAATTGTTTCTGGAATATAAAAGACTATTTTATACTGGTAATTAAATAATCCCATAAATTATTTAAACAATTTAATATTGTTTTTCGCAATTTTCTCATTGAATTGAGTTATAAAGACGCTACAAAATTGCAGTTGAAACAAAAACACACTTTGAGTCAAATTTTTAATTAAGATAAGTTATGTTATCAATTGGAGTCAAGAAAATTAATTTTTTAAGCAATTTATTATCATTGTTAATAATTTTCTCTTTGCTTAATTGGTAAAATGTTGCGGTTTTTTTCTTAAATTTTCAACTGTTTGTCTATTTTTTCATTATGTGTGACTTAATAATTAACTAAATTTAGCAAAAAGAATTTTTTTTAAAAATTATCATTGTTTGTGACTATTTTAATCTAAATCAATACCTGATAGTTGACGACCCAGAAGTTAGCTATGCATATAGATTTGAAAATTCGACCTTGAATAAAAAATGAAATAATAGACGTAGCCAAAAAATAAAAAGACCGCCGGGATCGCCTGAGCCATACGTCTAGGTGTTTTTTTCACTTTTTTGAAAGTCATTTTTTAAACAATTACGTTGATAATTAACATATATCCTTCATGATGAAAAAAACCAAAAGTGCTAAAGGAAAAGTGAAGATAGTTCTGGATTCTTCTCAGTAATATCTCCAGGAGTTTTTATCATTTTTTTAAAATTAATTATTTAAACAATTATATTGTTTATAATTTTTAAAAATTTATTTAACAATTGTGGTAAACAATTCAGAGCTGTTGAGTGAAAAATAACATACCTTGAACTATCATAAATAAAAAAAAACTTCAAACAATGCAAAAAAGTTAGTTTAAACATTGTGTTTGCCCCCTCTACGCACACAGCTTTACGATATCGCATGGCGCATATGGATTTGATTATTTATCCTTCATTATAAAAAAAACCAAAAGTCCTAAAGAAAAAGTGTAGATAGTTCTGGATTTTTCTCTGCAATATCTCTAGGTGTTTTTTTCATTAAAAAAAAAATAATTATTTAAAAAATTATATTGTTTGAAATTTTTAAAAATTTATTTAACAATTCTGGTAAACAATTCAGAGTTGTAGAGTGAAAAATAACATAACTTGAAGTATCATGAATGAAATAAAAATTTTAACAATGCAAAAAAGTTAGTTTAAAGATCGTTTTTGCCCTCTACGCACACAGCTTTACGATATCCCATAGCGTATATGGGTGCGTAGAGGGGGCAAAAACAATGTTTAAACTAACTTTTTCACATTGTTTAAAATTTTTTTTTCATTAATGATACTTTAAGGTGTGTTATTTTACACTTGAAAACTCTGAATTGTTTACCACAGTTGTTAAATAAATTTTGTTAAATTATGAACAATATCATGATTTAAATAATTAATTTTTTTAATGAAAAAAACGTCTGGAGATATTGCCGAGAAGAATCCAGAACTATCTTCACTTTTTCCTTAGGACTTTTGGTTTTTTTTTCGTAATGAAGGATATATGTTAATTAACAACGCAATTGTTTACAAAATCACTTTTTGAAAAAAGTGAAAAAAACGCCTAGAGATATGGCTCAGACGTTTCCGGCGCTGTTTTTAGTTTTTGGCTACGTCTGTTATTTCATTTTTTATTCAAGGTCGAATTTTCAAATCTATATGCATAGCTAACTTCTGGGTCGTGATATTTGCGGTTTTTCGGCAATTTGTACCTTGCTGTCCTTTTTTGATTTAAGAGAGGTAATAATTAATTAAAGTTAACATAAAAGCTGTTTAAACAATTCAATATTGTTTCTAACTATCTTTTCTTATATAAGTTGTAGAAAGTGGCCGTTTTTTTCTAAAATTGTTAACTTTGCATCGGCTTTTTATTTATAAAGAAATAATAAATCAACCACAACAAAAATGACTTTTCAAATAGTATTGTGGTTTTAAGTAAATTATTTTCGCTCTCTACCACAAAAAAGGAAGAGGTTATTTGAAATGCAGTTTTCTCTAATGTAATAACTAAGCAGGAGAAGCAGAGTTAAAGATTTGATTAAAAAAGAAAATTTTTAGCACTTATCTAAGAAAAGATAGTTATAAACAATATAAAATTCTTTAAACAACTTTTTTGTTAACTTTCATTAATCATTATGTCACTAAGTGAAAAGAACATAAAGGTAAAAATTGCTGAAAAAACAGCAACTATCAGACATTGCTGTAGACGAAGATAGTCATAAACAATAATAGTTTAATTAAACAATAATTTTTGCTATATCTAATTAATTATTAGGTCTCGCCTAATGAAAAATAGAGAAAAAGTTAAAAAGTGCAGAAAAAACCGCAGCATTCTAACAATTAAGCGAATAGAATATTATTAACAATAATAATAAAGTATTTAAACAATTATTTTTGTTAAAATAAATTCATTATTACTTCACTGCTATTGAAAATTGGACAAAAGGCCAGAAATTTCGGAAAAACGGCATCTTTCTAGCATTATTTAAACATAATATTAATAATAATAAATTGTTTAAACAATTGATTATCTTGACTATCATCAATTACTTAACTTATCTCCATTAAAATTTAGACTAAAAGTTAATTTTTTTAAACTGCAATTTTGTAGCGTTCTTCTATGAGAATATTATTAAAAACAATAATAAATTGTTTACACAATCACTCTTGTTAACATTGATGATCTTTTACTTCCCCCTAAATTAAAATTGGACAAGAAGTGAACATTTTTTGAAAAAATCTCGTCTTTCTAACTCGATTCTATAAAAAATACTTTTAAGCTTTTTAGCTTAATGATAATAATAACAATTTTAAGAATAATTTCCTCCTAATAATTAACAACTGTCTCATACAAAGTAATGTATAAAACAATTGAAAATTATGTATAATTTGTTTCACTATGTACAATTTTTTGCTTGGGTCTGTAAAATTTGTTAAGCATAAACAAAATGATGTAAAAATAGAATTTACGAACTTCGTAAATGAAGGTAACTTTTTATTTTGAAATTCTTGTATTATAATCTCATAATGCCATAATGATCAAGTCAGAATGGAAAATCTTCAAGCTGAAGTTTCTGTTTATGGGAGGGAAAAAGAAAAAAAGCTCAGTCAGTATATATTAAGAAAATATGAAAGAGCTAACGAGAAAAAGATTTCTTTTTATTTCATCAAAGCTATTTTTACGAGAAGTTTGAAATCAAAGTTTACAAGGAAATTTAATATGAAAATTTAAATATAGTTGCACAATATTTTCTTTAGAAAAAACATTTCTTTTGAACAATTTTTACTTTGTTTATTAATTTTGTATTTGGTATTACATTCTTTTTTATATTTATCGAAAATTGTGCTGAAAAATGTTGTCTTTAATTTAAAGTTATATGCAAAAGTTGAAAAATATGATAAATTATATTTCTTATTGCTATTGACAAGTAAATAATAAAATTTGCAGCTCAAGCGGGATAATAGTAATATAATAATGAGAAATTCAAAAAAGATGTCAAAGAATTAAAAAATATTACAAAATTACAAAAAAAAACTTGCCTTTATTTTATTTCAAAATTTTTTTTTATTGTTTTGACATCTTTTTTAATTTGCTTTGCAAGATAATTGTTGTAAAGAAAAATCATATCACATTTGTTTAAAAATATTCAGAAAACTCGTCAACCTATTGAAAATTTTCTTAATTAACTCGAGATATTTCGAATTTTTTACAATTTTCTTTTGAAAATTAATTTTTAAGAAATCATTAAAATAAATCAAGGAATGTGAAAAAAATGTATTTTTGGGGAACCTTTTTAAATCCAAAAAATACATTGGAATTTTTTCTCGAAATCCCATTATCAAAAATTTACATTTTTTTTTGACATTTTTGTAAATTCTTAAGTTTTAAATCATTCACGAATATTTTCAAAACTCATTAAACATAAAATATCTATCCTAAAATATCTAACCTACGAAAGTTCAATTTCTTGAAGACTTTCAAAATTCTTAAAAAGCTAAACATTTTTTTAACTCTTCGAAAATCTATTCTTTCAGGGATTTTTTTTCTTCAGTATGAGCGATTTAAAAAAAATGTTAATCAATGTAAATTGTTGAATACGTGAAAATAAAGTGTTTAAGTTTTTAGAAAAGTTCGTAGATAATAAAAAATTTTTAATTAATTTCTAAAATTTTTTAATGAAATGTAGAAGATTCTGAGGTGAAATTATTGAATTCAAGAATAAAAAATTTTAAATATAATTTTAGAGAATTAAAAAAAAAAACAGAATCTTCGTTTTTTTTAAGATTTCGGAATTACATTTTTAGGCTTGTTAAGAATGTTTAAAGGTTGAAAAATAATACAAAACATTTCTTAAAATTCCAGAAATAATTGAAAACATTTTTCATCCTTAAAAACTTATTTCCAGATAATATTTAAATTTTATTTATAAATTTTGTATAGATTAAAAATGTAAAATTTTTACGACATAAAACAAATTTGAAGCTTCTCTAGATCCCCACATAAAATGTATTAAAGAAATCTTTCGGGCGATTTTAAGGAAACTCATTTATTTGGAAGTTTATGAAACTAGAAGATATTTTTCAAATTTGAAAACTTTATTCTTATTTTTTTTCAAATTTCCGAAAAATTTAATTCGATCGAAAATATTTCTAGGAATTTTAAAAGTTTCGAAAAGTATAATAGTATTTTTAAACTGGAGAATGTTTCAGAGGATTTATTAACTATTTTGAATTTTCTATGCAACTTCTAAAATTCCTGGCCAGTATTGAAATTCAGTTAAATTTACATTTAGCATTCTTTCATGGAATGGAAAATATCAGAAATGAAATTTTTATCTTGAATTTATATTTTCAAAAACTTGGATCAAATCAACAGTTGTCAGAAATTGTTTTTTTTCTATAAAAAATTGCGGTGACGATAACGATAACGATCATTATTTCCTTTAAACATTAAGTTTCCTATCAACTGATTTTAATATTAAATTTTCTTTAATAAATATAAATTATTTTTTATTCTTCCTTTCCGGTTCAATCCCAGATTTAGGCAAATTTTTTCTTCTTTCTCTAAATACTTTATCAGTAATAGACACTATTCAAAATTATTTTAACAACCAAAATTAATTATTTCTCTGGTCAACAAAGTAACATCACGTGCTCAAAATTTATAATTAATATGCTACTATTATTAATCTTAAAATTTAATAAAAATATATTTAAGTTTCTTTTATAAATATAAATTTTTTATCTCGTTTTTTTGTCCCTGATGTTGATATATTTGAAGCACTTGTGATACTGTCAACGAGTCATAAAGAAAATTCGTGGCGATTACAGTATCGACTAAATGTCATTATATTCCATTAATTTTCTCGAACGAACCTGTGGCTTTCGTTCCGAGCACTTAGACGTTCGTAGGGAATTGATATACGAGCCAGGTGGTCGCCTAGTAATACTTTTTACCATGAAGGAAAAATGAGAGGTCGAGTATTGCCTTCCCACAAAATATTCTGGCTTTTTATTTTCTCTTCAGGCATATTTAGTTTGATTTTAAATTTCTCTTCAACTATATTTTATAGTTGACGTATATTAAAGTTTCAAAAAATTCTAAAAATGTATTAAAAACTCCAACTAATTTTAAGTTAATTGCAAGTTTAAAATGTATCTATTCGAAAATATGCCCCAACAGATAATCAAAATGTGGCACATTATTTTGTTTTCATCATAAAAACAAATAACTATTTTGTAATATTTATTTTTTATATTATTCTTGATATTTTTTTTGGTTTTTAATTGTCTCTTCCGGAATATTTTGGTCGAATTTTAACTTCTCTTCCGGCATATTTTAGCTCATCTTAAATTTCTCTTTCAACATATATTAACGTCAACGTATAATTGAATTCTAAAGAATTCTAAAGAATTTATTTTGAATTCGAATGCACAAGGTTAATTCTAGAAAGCTTGAGAAAAAATTCCAGGAATGATGATGAAAATCCGGCATATTTAAAATAGATTTGAAATTTATCTTCCGGCGCATTTAATCGTCGACGTATATTTAAATTCCAGAGAATTCTAAAGAATCTAATAAAAATTCCAAAGAATTCAAGGTGGATACCAAGTTTAAAATGTATCTTTTTGAAAATATGCCAGAACGGATAAAAAAAAGAGGAATAATATTTTATTATAAACAAGAAAATGATAATCATTTTGGAATTTCTATGTTTTATATTATTATTATTATTATTATTATTATTATTTAGCCGGTTTTTCATTTTCTCTTACGGAATATTTTGCTCAATTTTAAATTTCTCTTCCGGCATAGTTTGGCCGATGATAATTTCTCTTTCGGAATGTTTTGGCCTATTTTTAATTTATCTTCCAGCATATTTTATCGGAAAAGTAAATTTATATTCCAGAGAATTCTAAAGAACTTATTAAGAATTCCATATAATTCAAGGTTAATTATAACAATTGTTAAATTTATCTCTAGGAAAATATGCCAGAAGAGAAAATTAAAATGCGGATTATTATTTTGTTTCAAACAACGATACGGATAATTCCTTTGTTATTTTTACTTTTTATATTATTATCTTGCCAGATTTTAATTTTCCCTTCCGGCATATTTTAGACGATTTTCAATTTACCTTCGCTCACATTCTTTTATCAACATATGAAGGAGAGTTTATATTACGTGACATACTCCATTTATTGGTTCAAAATTTATACTTTAAATTGAAAATTTATCTTTTATTACTTGAAACACACTTAATAAGAAGAAAATTCCTCTTTTTGGTAGAAAATTAAACTTACTGTTTGATAGTTCATCTTTTTCAGTTTAAAATTTCTGTAATTTTTTACAATTCATATTTTTGGTAAAAAAAATTACTCTTTCTAATGAAAAAATTACCCTTATGGTGGAAAATTCAACTAACTAGTTTGAAATTAAATTTTCCTGGTTAAAATTAATTTTTTTTGGTAAAGATTGATGATTTTTTTTGTAAATTTATTTATTTTGCTGATAATGTAACTGTTTCGTTGAAAATTACTTTTTTTTGGTTGAAAATTAATTTCTCTTAGCAAAAATTTAACTATTTAAATTTGTTGTTAACAATTTATAGTTAATGTTTTAAAATCAAAAATCAATCTTTTTTTTAATCGAAGTGTCTTTTTAGAATTGTTCTCTTAGCTAGAAAATTAATATTTTTTTGGTTGATGACATAAATTTTTTTTAGAAAATCCGTCTGTTTCGTTTGAAAATGCAACAATTTGTAGAAAAGCCCATTACTTTAATGCAAATTTAACTATTATGTTGAACTTTTTTTCAACTTAATTCTTTTATCTGAAAATGTAGCTATTCCATTTTTCAGTAGAAAATTTTTCGTCGTAAGTTGAAAATGCAACTACGAGGTAAAAAGTTCATGTATCTCGTTAAAAGTTCATATATTTAATAAAAAAATAATTCTGATTTGTTAACAAAATTTTTTTTCGGTTTAGCTTCAAAATAATATTTTTATCATTTAGATAAAAGTTTAGAAGTGAACTGTTTTCTAAAACATTGAAATTTTTGAATTGAAAACTTAACTATTCTTTCAAAAAATTCATTATTTAAGTAGAAATCTATTTGGTTGAGTATCCAACTATTTTCTTTAAAATTCGTCTTCCTATTTTTTAACTAAATAGTTTATTTTTGTAAACAAATTCTTGCATTTTTTAACAAAAGAGAGGAATTTTTAACCTGAAAAAATAATGCTATGTTGATTATTTTAGCAAAAAGATAAGTTTTTAACGAAACATGTAATAGTTGTTATTTTAATTCAAAGAGATTTTTGTTTTGAATTAAAAACGGTTGAATTAATTTGAAAAGACAAATCTTTAATGAAATATTTAAGTCGTGGCTTTGAAGGATTTAAGCTTTAATCATATTTTAAGGATTTCGAAGTATTTCAAAAGATTTCAAAATTATCAAAAAAGAATCTGAACGATTTTTAGGCAATGTTTATTAATTTGGCTAAATTTTTAAAAAGTTTAAGGATAAATTCAAATCATTTAAAAATATACTTGGAAGTTTCTTTAGAAAATTACAAAAATAATATCAACTTTAAAAGATAAAAAAATACGTAATAAAACTTCTATTTTTGAAAAATTAGAAATAAAATTTTAAAGTTTTTTCAAAATTTCGAAATGCTTTAAAATAATAGAAAAATTACAAGATTTCTAGTAATATTTAGAGTGATTCTTTATTTTCAATAGTTATATTAATTGAATATTTCGAAAGCTGTTTAACCTTACAAAAATTGTGAAAAACAAATCCTAAAGATTTTAAGACAATTTTAGGAATAATTCCAGTTAGTTTAAGGGCATGTGACACAGCTAAATACCTATATTACCGACCAGAGTTTTTCAGTTCACTGAATGTTTTTTTTTTAATTTAATAACTTTTTTTGTAAATAAAATATCGAGCTGAAACTTTGGGGAATGTATTAGAGTACAATAAAGTACGTTTAGGTACTGCATTTTGATAGGAACTTCACTGAAAATTATTTCATCTTTTTTCTGAATCTCAACATTTTTTGAACGTTCGAACTTTTTTTATACATAAAATATCGGTCTCAAACTTTGAAAAATGCAAGAGCCGAAAGAAAACTACGTTTAAGTACAAAGCTTAATAATAAAAGATGTAAAAAAATATATTTCAACAATCAACTCCAATGGCATCAGCCGGTAACGTTGTACACGAAAGTACGAATCCTCTAGAGCCTCGTCTAGTGACCGCCAGGTTTCGTATTTTCGTGTACAACGTTACCAGCTGATGCCGTTGGGATTGATTGTTGAAATATATTTTCTTACATCTTTTATTATTAAGCTTTGTACTTAAACGTAGTTTTCTTTCCGCTCTTGCATCTTTCAAAGTTTGAGACCGATATTTTATGTATAAAAAAAGTTCGAACGTTCAAAAAATTTTGAGGTTCAGAAAAAAGATGAAATAATTTTCAGTGAAGTTCCTACCAAAATGCAGTACCTAAACGTACTTTATTGTACTCTAATACATTTCCCAAAGTTTCAGCTCGATATTTTATTTATAAAAAAAAGTTCTTAGGTTCAAAAAAACATTCAGTTAACTGAAAAACTGTGGTCGCTAATATAGGTACTTAGCTGTGACACTCAAATCAACTGACCAAGCCAGTCCTAAGATCGAAATTTGTTCCCATATTTAAAAATAAAAGTTAAAAAAAGCGGAGAAATTTTGAGCAAGTATTAATTAACGTAAAAGGAAGGTGTATATTCTTGCGTGGAGTTGGGAAAGAAAATTTTTTTTAAAAGAATAGTCAGTGTTGGTAAATATGTTCTACTTTATCGGTAACACCTGCTGCGTCGGTAACTGTATTTTTTTAAATTCAGTTCGCCGTTTGGATTTAGAACTTTTTTCATGCACAATTCCATTCAAAGTGAACATAACCTACAATCATAACTGCATTTTGGATAATTTGGCGGTATATTCAAATTTTGATATATCAAAATACAAAACTTTAATGTTTTACTACCTCACCTATGCGTTTTTAAAAATTATAATTATATTTATATAAGTTAATAACAAATATGAAACTCTCTGAATATTGTAAATAATAAAAATATTGTTTTATTATTTATTATATGAACGAAATAATAGAAGTGCACACAGTATTCATGCGTTAAGCACGGAAAATCGTGGCAACCTTTTTTGGATAATTGAGGAGATAAAAAGGTAAAAATTTTCACTCATAATATTTTCTCGAATGACAAGCCATTATTTATTCACAACCTTATAAACAATATATTTGCTAGACATTTACGCTCTCCTGCAAACCACAATTTTCGAGTTATTCACGATAACTTTTTTTCATAAATAGATCGAGAAATCCGAAATTTTTGGCAAACTGTTTTATTTTCTTTATTTCAAATTTCATGGATGATCAGAAATATGGAATTTATTGAATAAAGGTTGTCACGTAGGGCGGTACCATCATGCACTCGTAAATTTTTTTCTTCGAATATTCATGCATACCGCTTCTAAATTTGTTCGAATTTACAAAAAGTAAATGAATTTTTTTCCAAGCTGCAAAAATTATTATTTACATGTATCGCAAGCCCCATAAAGTTTAAATAGTATATCTCAGAAAGAGACGTTTTTGTAATTTTTGGACAGAATAGTCAATGTTAGGAATATTGGGTAGTCTCGTCATTTCTCTTTCCAAATAGCCATGAAATAAAAATTAAACATTATTTCTTTAATTTCATCCCCGTATGCCTATTTTGTAGGGTCTCGAAAAGTCACTCTAAGTGAAAAATGGTGTTTCTCGATTTATTTCAGTAATTCTTTTTGTTTCTAATTTATATATAAGATACTACTTTCTACCAATAAGCAAATGTTAAAATAAATTGTTGAAACTATTTGTTATTGTTATTAGCAATTTTCTCTTAGAATAGAGTCACAAAGTCTCGTTTTCTCTGAATTTTGTAACTTTTCAGTTAGAGCAAAGAAATAATAAATTGAACTTAACAGAAATAAATTTTCAAAACATTAATTTATTTTTCATAATAATATTATCTTATAACAATGCTAGAAAGTCGCATTTTTTGTGACATTTTTTCAATAAGAGTGAGGTAATAATCACCATATTGTCGACATTTCTCTTAAACTTAGTTAATAATAATTGTCCTTTAGCACATATGATTATGTGGACAAATTATTATTGTTTATAACTATGTTCTCCTACACTAATGCTACACATTTGTGGTTTTTAAATAATTTTAAAACTTTTCAGCCAATTTTTATACAGGTACCTAATAATTAATGCAAGCTAACAAACCTTGTTGATTAAACAATTTACTGTTGTTTATAGTTAGTTTATCTTACAGAAAAATCGAGAGTTTCTAGCAATCATTCAAGAGAAGATAGTTACAAATAATAGTTTAAAACGTTATGTTTATTAACTCGCATTAATCATTACACTACCATGTAAGCAGTGAACAAAAAGATAGACATTTCAGAAAAAGCTGTATTTATCTTGAAAATTCTAACTTTGATTTGGGGGTTTCGTTATACAAAAAAATGATAAATAAACGTTAGAGAGCAACATTTTTTAAAGAATTTTTTTCTTTTCTGTGAATATTTTCATTAAATAAAAAAGATATTTGAAACATTCTTCACATTCACTGTATGATGCTTATCAGCATTACTCTAAGAGGAAATAGTTATAAAAAATACTAAATTGTTCAAACAATTTTGTTTCTGCACTTGCATCAATTAGTACTTGACTTCAATTAGAAAGTGGATTAATTAAAAAGCGTTTCAAAAAAATTGCAATGGTTTGAACCATTATTTTTGTTAAATTAAAATTGTTATGGCCTCGCTCCAATTGAAAATTTGTAAAAATTTGGAATAAGCTGCGAAATTCTAACACTATTCTGAGACATTTCAAAAGACAGTAAATGAAAATAAATTGACTGTAAACTGAAATGTTCAGTTTTAAATCAAATTCACGTAATATTGACAATTCTGGATAAAATTAAAAAAACTTATTTTTTTCCGAAATACTTGTTAAACTTCATGAGAGTTACGGAACCTAAAAATATAATTAAAAAAAAATTTATTTATTATTTTGTACATTTGAATAACTTTGGAGAGCAGTGTTTTCTTTTTTCAATACGCTGAGTTTAAAAATGTTTCTTTTGCTCTCCTTTATGTGACCCCTGAAATAAGTCACACACATGCAAAGTGTGATTGACATAATTTTTTTTATAAGCATGCTGAAGATTTCATACTTGCAAAGAAAGTCTTCAGTTTTCAATATACTTTTCTGTTCCAGAATTGAAATTCCGGATGCAGAAAGAAAATATATAATAATTTCGAAGGTGCCCTTGAATATTAAACTCAAGAAACAAGATACTTCAAACAAATTTTATATATCTTTCTATCTGGAATCTCAATTATTTATTGACAGATTTGAAATGATTTTTTATTTATTGTGCACTGACACACACACACATGCAGTATCAGTATTGTGTATTTTGCAACAGACCAGGAATCAGTATCAGTATTTGTCTTGCCATCAGACGCTAGAAATATATCTTTATGCAACAAATTGAGTCGGTAGACTTAATAGTTTTTTGCTATTCGTAGTAATAATAGTCATTTTCAGGAAAAGTGACTGAATCTTCATTTTTTTGCAAAGCAATGCTATAATGAGTATTTTGATCACGCCTCTCAGTATTTTATCTTGCATTATACGTTACATTTGTCTCAGGGTTTTTAATAGTTTTTTGAGCCTTAGACACCTGAAATATAGTACATCTCCATGCAGAGAATGAAGTAGGACAATATTTATTTTAAATTGAACAAGAAGCTCGAGAAGTATGCCAGGACGGAAAAGTATAGCGACAAATAGTTAATCAAAAGCGTGTCAGCAGAGTGAATGGCGCCTGAAACAAAAGACCTTGGATACTAAGGTAAATGTCCCATTTTTGGCGAGTGACTCAGTTTGTGCGAATGCTCACATACTGTAGGTAAATCCGTGGTAATCTTAAAGTGTACGACACTAGTAATAGTTTAGTCACATTCTAGAATCGATTTAAGATATTTTTGATATAGGATTTATAGTCATTTTATCACGTATTCGTGTTCTTTAAACGTTTTATAGTAACGCGTGTCGCCATCTGTGATAGATCGAGCATAACATTATTCTCGGCTTGTTAGTTCGCAAGTTGACAGGCTACGTAGTTTGTCGCGTGGAGAATAGACATAAGGAGACCAAACTAGTGGAACTGAAAATGAGAACTTTTCTGTTGATAGAAGTACGCACACGCGCATGTACAAAATCACACATACGTATAGTTCAAAACTTCCCGAGCGCGGCGTGCCGACCGTACTTGAAACGCGAGTGAAATGTAAATAAATAATGATTGAACAATTAATAGTTTGTGAATTAAGGCCAGGATGTTAAAATTAAAAATCGCTGTATAAAAGAGAAAATTTCCAATAAGTGTGGTTTCAAGTGTATACAAGACTTTCAGACAAGTGTAAGTTGTACGTTTATTGTTTTTGTATTCATCTAATTTTTTTTGTAAATCTTGCACTACAAAAATAAGGAAAAATTATTGTTGTGAGTTAAAAATACCATTATGTAGAGTTGATTAAATAGTGAATTAAAATTTTATACTGTTAGTTACAGTGGAGATGGCTATATCCACCGAATTCACTTATAATCTTCTAAGGAAGAATTTACGTTTGATAAATTTGCCCTCTGACCGTGAATGGGGATGGTTAATGAATGACAAGTTTTCCCACATTGCATTTTGGAACATAGAGGATGGTATTACGAAAAGAAAAATAATTATTCAAGATAATTTAAATGTGGAAGTTTATCTGTGGGAAGAAGCGTGTAATTGGTTGCAAGTACAGAAACCAAATAATATAGAAGATGCTTCAAATATTGTTTTTAACTTAAATCAGATTAAACTATGTATCTAAATGCAAGAGAATGCACTATAAGGTGTGCAGAAAATTACGTATTCAGACATATAATTCATTGATATGATTTATGTATGTCTTATTCTTTAGGTTACGTCTGAGAGATTTGGGTCCTTTTTAAGGTCCTTTAATGGTCGTTTTAAGAGTGGTGCAACGGTAATATAATGTTCCTTTTGTATTCGTCACGTACCGGGCAGACAGAGTTATTGACAGTAGGTGGCCGTTGCTAATCCGACTCTCCCTCTTTAAATTTCTTCTTCAAACTATTGACACTTTTTTTCTAATTGATGAATTTTCTCATTATAATTATTTATAATTATAATTTATATACTAATATACAATTTTCTAGTTGAATTAAAAAATATTGTATTTTTTGGCGTATCTCATTCCATTTACGAGAAACTTTATATTAATTCCAATTTTAAACATTTAAAAAGGAAAGTTAGATATCTGAAAACATCCAAACCCGTAGATTTCGAATTATTATGTTATAGAGGTAGTTAGAAAGTTCGGCAAGACCCCTTAAACTACCCCTACTATACCCACACCTAAAAGGTTAAAAATGAAAAGTTTGATTGTCGATGTTTGAATATATGAAAACGTACTTTATGGTCTTCTGATACTTTTTCCAAAGTTTTAGTCTAATATTTTATATACAAAAAAAGTTCTTAGGTTCATAAAAAAATCCATTGAACGGATAAAATGAGGTCGGTAATATAGGTATTTAACTGTGCCACATGCCTTAGAAATTTTGGAAGTTTTAAAGAGAACGAAAATTGTTTGAAACTTTCAACGATTTTTAAACATTTATGGACCAAAATCGAAAAATACGAGTTTTCACTTAGAGCTGAACTTTAAATATTATTGGTTAGAAAACTTTTAAAAACTGGACCGGGGATATCAGAAAAAAGTTAGGGAATTCTGAAATTCTAAATTTTCTCTCAGGGGACCGAAATTTTTTGGTGTGTTTTTTGTGTTTATTTGTGTTAAAAGACGCAGCTTTATTGTTGAATATTGACCTAATTAGGAAACAAATTAATATCCTGTTATGAACAATACAACTCGGGGAACATTTTTTGGAAATGTTTGAATATGATTTAAAATTTAAAAAGGTATTACGATATTTTATTTTAGTGAACTAGTTTAAGAAATCAGTTGAAGACGATTTTATAATGTTTGTACTGATTTTTTTAATTTCGGAAAAGAATGTAGAAGACTTTGAAGCAAAAATTTTTTATTCTGGTACATTTAATTATTTTATAAACAATTCGAAAAGCTTAAGAGTTATTTAGAAATTTTAAATTATAATCTTCTTGTATTGAAGTATCAACCATTCCATTGTTTGTTAGGGATTCATCTTTATGGTCGGATTGAATTATTTTGATAAAAATTTGTCTTTTAGTATGAATTCAATCGTCTTTTAAATTGAAACAAAAATATTCTAAGATTAAAATATCAACTTTTGCACGTTTTGTTGAAAATTCATCTTTTTTGGTTTAAAAATCAATATATTATCATTTTCTTAGGTTTGGAATTCCTTCTTTTAGATAGACAATCCAATAATTTGTTTACGAAATTAAACCATTAAGTTAAAAAATAACTTTGCGTATAAAATTCGTATTTTTGGTAACAAATTAAACGATTTTATAAAAAAATAAATCCTTTTAACAAATATTTAATATTTCTTTACGTGAGAATACAACTGTTTTAAAATTAATGTTTATTCTCTAAACAGAAAACACCTTTTTTATCCTTTTGTTAAAAAATGGTTAAAAAATCCCAACGATTTTTGTACAATTTTATAAATAATTTATAGTCAGATTGAAAAATAAAAACATTTGTAATGTATTTTTTAATTTTTTTCCAACCGCAAATTAGTCCTAAATGTCTTAAAGAATCAAATAAAAATTTACAAAAAAACTGTGCGTTTTTTGGCCAAATTTGGAAAATGCGTGTTTTCACCTGAAACTGAAATTTAAATATTATTGGTCAGGAAAAAAAAGACTGGTCAGGTTCACGCGAGGCTTTCCTAACTCCGCAATATTTCTTACTTAAAGATTGAATTATATAATAATGTGATCACGCCTTTCAAATAAATACGAGTTATTTTTTCCACTGCTTGAAAACTCGTGTAATTAAAATTCACCCCTAAATTATATATATATAATAATGTCATAAATTTAAAGTATCTTGCTAATGCGAGTGACGTAAGAACAGAGGTATAAATTACGAATATTCTAGAACAGATAAGATAGCAACTGAAATATATCTTTACAAATTTGAAAGAACATCCATTAGTTACTTTCGTATTAAAATCTTCCATGAGAGTGTCTTCTACGTTTCCAGAAAATGAGACTCGCAATTGGTGTTATCTCTTTTCTCTTAGGGATTTTCACTGATCCTGTCGGTAAATACAATAAAATCTATAATTTTCTATGAATTATTGATTCATTGATTTTTCTACCTAATTAACCTAATTAATTTTTCTTTTCTAAACTATAAACTGCGATTGATTATTAAATAAAATAGTTACTAGAATACTCTAACTCCAAATATACGAGCGTCCTGACTCCAAAGGAGCAGCAGAATTCTCTCCCCTCTCCAACTGCCCAATTTAAGAGTTAGGCTCGGGCGAATGCGCGCTGCCTTGATTTCGGTGTGCGCGTGCACACGAGTGAATTTGAGTCCCTTTCACGGACGTATCTCTGGAGTCCTTATTCCCGAAATTCTCGTATCTTTGGAGTGCAACTGTATTTGACCTCCCTCTACACTTTTTTTTGCAGACTTAATTGGGAGTTCAGGAGAAGTACCAGTTCCTCCTCGTCATATTCTACTTGAAGTTTATTTTTGTGAAGTTCGTCCAGATACTGTAACTAGACTCGGAGGCCATGTCAAAGCAGTATTAGATGAAAACCGTCAGTACATAATTGGAGTAAAACAATTTAGACGACTTTGCCCATTATTGATTCAACCAGAACCAATGGAATTTAAACATGTTAAAGTACGCCTAGATGGAGGCCCAGTTGCCAATGTTACTGAAGAAATACCGGAAGGTGATCCTCTGAAGAACAAGTTCTGGAAGAAACCTAAACAATTACCCTTGATCAATGCCGAGATACCAATTCTTTAAAATTCTTGTATAAATGCTCACAATTTCTATCATGAAATAAAATCCTACACAAGAAAATATAGTTTTGTTTAAAAAAATTCCGTCCTGTTATATAGCTTACAATAAGCTGAGAATCTAATTTTAGGACAAACATAGGCTTCACTCTAGCTTTTGTTTAAAAGTCTAATTTTTAAGCTTAAATATATTAGCCTGCAAAAAAAGTGCAACCATTCTTCTGTATGGTAAATTGAAAGTTAAATAAATAAACAAATATTTGTCTAATTTGAAAATAACAAAATTTATTTCTGCTAAACTGAAGTTCTGCAAATCGATAATAATCGATCCTTGATCGAGATTTATCAACATTTTCAAACAAACATTCATAGCTTCAAAACTCATACATTTTTATAAACCATAATAAGTAAATAAGTTTGTTGTTCAATCCGATGAATAATTTAATTTCAAACGGTTTTAGAGATCGCAATTTAGTTCCAAGGAGTAAATAATGTCATAATGTGCTCAGCTGTTGAAATTATATGACAGATAATTTATGTCGAAATTCGAATCACGTTGATCATAAATACAGATATCAAAACGCTACATCATTTTAATCTATTTATCGTATCAACTTGATACGTGGTAGTTTTGTGTGTGTACTATCAAAAAGTATTATAATAAGCTTTTAGTTACATTTTATATTAAAATTAATTAAACATGCTTATAGCTGTATTTTAATCGTTATCTCAAATGTAATTTTAAAATCTTTGTATTTAATTACTCTGTTTTCTTGACGAAAGAGATTTTTTCGTAATGGAAAGATACATAGTCATTTTATAAAAGACATACACGTGAATATTCAAAATAGCTCTTGCTTAAAAAAAAGAATCTAATGCAGAGGATAGGGGAGCTAGGCTAACACTTCTTTTTTTAACTCGTTTTTTAATTGAAAAAGAATTTTATTTCAGATTGCTTAAAAACGTTTTGAGAACCCCTGATTCCGAAATTCAAGTTTTTTCCTTGGCATCTGTTTGTCTGTCAGTCCGGCTGTAAAGTAGGGCAAAAGAAGCGTCCGTGGAAAAATTGATATTACGAAGACAATCATTATCCCATTTTAACTTTTTTATAAACAAAAGCTAATAAAATTTCATATCGAACTCTCGTAGCCAATTTTTAAATTTTGTTTATTTTATAAGAAAAATGAAGAGATTTTTTTAAATTTTGATGTATCTCGGTTTAAAAAAAACTCTTTGAATCAATCAAAAATACCTAGAAAACTGAAAGCAACTATCCAAAAAAGATGTACAATATCAATGCAAATGCTAAAAAATTTATTGAATTCCTCATAAACAAACAAGTGAAGGAAAATGGTTTTGTGGGAATTGGCGGCGATTCTTCACTTGATTCGCACTCAATTTAAACAATTTATGGAAAAAAAGAGTTTGTTAGTTAAATTAATAACATTTAATAAACAACTGGTTATTTTATAAACAAATATTTATAACCGGTATTTTTATGGAGTAAAAAAAAGTTTTTTCTATGGAATCTGTCATATATTAGTTGGAAATAAAACCTAAGCCTCATATTTGTTCACCAAATTAAAGTTAATAATTTTTCAAACTACTATAATTAACAAATGTAATAAATGAGTAATAAGTATTAAGAATAAAGATCTTTTTATTTCTTTTTTCGGATTAAAAAGTGTTTTTCTTTATTAATTTTTTTTTTCAAATTTTAATTTGATTAGATGACGTTAAGTAGGATTTTGAATTTGATTTTAATCTCATTTAAAATTTTTTAATTTTAATGAAATTGCTAAATTTTTGAGAAAGTAAAAAAATTAATGACTAAAAAAATAATCTTCAAAAGAAAGTTCTTAAAAATTGTCACAAATTACGTACATGAGTGAAGGTCTCCCCCTCCCACTTCCCAAACAAATTTTCTCGGGCCCCCCCCCCCCCCCGCCCTTTGAGCGCCTACGTAATTTAAATACGATCCCTAAGTGATTTGCAGAAGATATTTCACGCCAAAAGACGCGTAATAAATGTTAAAAAATAGTATTGTAGAATATGTTTCTTTATTCATAAAAAAATATTAAAACTGAAAATGCTATTTTTAACATAACAACGCGAGATTGAAAAAACTTATAAAATAAGGATTGTAGTTTGTTCAATTTATTTCAAGGAAATCGGGTGTGGGTAATCGCGTTCAGTTTCGTCGGTTCTTTTTTCCACAAAAATGAAAATGTTGAACAACTGAATTCGGAGATGCTATAAAATATTATGAAGGACGTCCACGGACTCTTTTTTAAGGATAATAACAACAAAAAATTATTAAGCTAAGTCAAAGTTTTATGCATTTCGTGCATGTGCACTATGTTGAGGTTAGGATCGTTTTTTAGCTCTCTGTCATTCCGATAATGTAGGTCTCTGTCGCACCAATGCATACATTCGGATTTAGTTAGTAGACATCGTTCGTAGCGCCTATCGCGGAAAAGCGTTGAAATACAAGTTTTCTAAATAATATTATTTCTGGTTAAACGCGTCCCAAATTGTACACTTTTAGATTAAATTTTTAAAATTAGGCAATCTTATTTTGAATTGAAAAATTTGGAATCTGAATAATTTAAGATTAAAATTTCAAAAATAGAACAAGCGGAAAACTTTAAAAATGAAATATTTTCGGATTGAAATTTTGGAAATTTGCAAAAACTTTCTTTTGAGGATTATCCTTTTAGTTATAAATTTAATTATATAGTTAAAAATTTAATAATTTTTTTTAATACACATTTATTGTGGTAGCAAATTTTTTACAATTCCTATTTTGGTCTTAGAAAGTGAACTGGAATCTTCTCTGGATGTAAATTTAACCATTTTTAGAGGTTTTTTGTTTAATCCATCTTGTTGTTGAAGAAATTTCATCTTTCTTGAATTAAAATGTAACGTTTCAGTTGAAAATTCATCTCTATTATTTGAAACTTTGTCTTTTTTATTTAAAAATGCACCTGCTTTAGCAAAAATTACATCTTTTTTGTATACAACTGTTTAGTTAGAAATTAAGCTATAATACTATTATCTTGAAAATGTAACTATTTCGTAATTAATTTACTTTTTGTTTAAAATTTATGTTTTAGTGTTGAAAAATGAACTGAAACCTTTTTTGGGTGAAGATTTCACTTATATAAAAAAATTTGTCGTTTCTTATCACAAGTTCATCTGTTTTAGTACAAAATTAATTTTTTTGACAGAAATATAACTATTTGATCGAGAATTCAACTATTTCGTTATAAATTCATACTTTCTTGTTGAAAAATTAGTTTTTTTTATTTAATTTTTTTCGTAGAAACTTATTTCTTGTTTAGAAATTCATATTTTGATCGTGAAAAGTCGACTAAAATCTTTTTAAAAAGAAAATTCAACTATTTTTTTTAAATCTGATCTTTCTAATTAAAAATTTCATCTGTAATAAAGATGTTTCATTTTTGTAAAATGAAAATTAATCTTTTTTGGTTAGAAATCATTCTTCTTTGCTCAAGTATTCAACTAATTTTTTTGAAAGATTTGGTTAAATCGCTTTGTTAAGAAATTAATTTTTTTTGTTGAAGATTCATATTTTAATTTGAACATTCTCTCGTTGGTTAAAAGTTTAATTTTACTTTTCAGAGAATTTTAATTTTCTCGGTTATGCATTTTTCTGTAAGAGGCGTTGCAAGCGATACAAACTAAATGAATCCGTATTTACGCCTCCAAGTTAACATTCTGGTTCACATTCTCAAGTTGTATTTTTAACAAACTAATTAAATTTGCAACGGAATAGTGGGATTTTTAAAATCTAAAAAAGAATTCTGAACTAAAGTCAACTTTCTGCAAGATTCTTAAATGGTCAAATGAACCACTCAAGCAGTCAAAAATAATTGGGGAGTGAAGTGTTGCAAACATACATTAAAATGCACACACGCACACATACACACACATACACACATAAAATTTAGCAAAATACAAATTTTGTGAATCAACCCAAAAAAATAGCCCAGGGACGTCCTTAAGCATGTTCGCTATCAATCTGCAGATTTTGCCATTATTTATGGTTAAATCAATAATGAGCAAACGCGATTCCATTGGATTATTCCAATAATTCATTGACGGGATTTATCCACTACTGCTTTGAGAAGGCCACTTGGTCCACTTAAAGTATTTGAACAAACTTCAAAAAGGTAAACTTCAAGTTGAATGGGATCAGGATGAACTGCGACTTCTCTTGAACTGTCAACTGAGTTTGCAGAAACAGGTGTAAAAGGAAGATCGAGTATTGTAGAAAAGATTTCATTTAATTAATCAATCACAGTTTATAGTTTAGAAAATAATTATAAATCAAGGTCCGGGAAATATAGTGATATCTAGGAAAAATTAAAAATACACTGGAACCGCGTTTCAGGCTGTGGAAACGCAGTGCTTTCTGGGTGCAGGATCAAAGACGCCATCTAGCGGAAACTCCGATCTCTAAGATAAGATAATTCATGACGTCATATTCCTTTCAGCTAGTTTTTAGATAATTAACTTGAAAATGTTAATGAAATGAAGAGAGCAATAAAAAAACAAACAGAAAATCATAAATCATTATAAAAATTATTACTTATGTATTTCTATTTGTTTTTTTTTTAATTTTTTATTCATGAGATTGTGGTTCACGAACAAATTAAATATCGTGTATTCAGCTAATTTTCAGTTTTATTTGAGCCACATTAAAATAACCTCAAAGACGGTGAATATCGTCTTCCAACGGGTGAATATCGGCAGGAACAAAAATGGTGGTTTGTGCGTTGCCATATATATTATAAGCTCAGATGCGGCACCTTACTAGCGAAACTATAAAAAGTTTCAAGAACTGCAAAAATAGCATTGAGTAAAAAGAGACAGAGGTATCTTCGTCTTCTTTTACTTTTGGCCTTTTCTTAATTCTCTAAAATGTATTATATGTTCGCTGGCGTTAGCGGGGTGTGAGAAAGAGAGTAAGAAATCTGATAGGCGGTAAAACAATTCATTCTGACACTATATTATATATAAATATATACCAGACTTCTAGAGGTCTAGTGAGAAGGTTGAATTAAAACTCAAATGGTTAAAAGTCAACAAATAAAACGTTTATTGGATAACGAGAACGTTGCACGTTCTTACGTTAAAGTAAGCATGATCGATAGGCCGGCCGACCTACAAGTGCTTGCCGAGTGTAACTCGAGGTAAAAGACGACTGCACGCGTAGAGTAGGGTGACGCTGAGAAAAGTGGGAAGTGTTTAAATAAACGGGAACTAGGAGTAGGAAGGTGGGTGAGTAACACACTCGTAAACCAGCTATTACATCGAGCTTGGTTACGCAGCTTCCTATAGTTCCGACATAACCCAGCAAACACGGTCTGTGTAACTGTTCCAGATCAAAAAAGGAAATGTGTTCTATCAAAGTTGTTACAATATGGTGATAGAACTGTTGTAGAACAAAAAGTTAACAGTGTTCTAGAGCACTGACAAAATTTTTGCCGAACTATTCTAAAACAAATTGTAACAGTGTTCTAGAACACTGTGACAAAATTGTGAAAAAACTGTTCTCAAACTGTGTGACAGCACAGCTCTGTGACAGTTGCTACGGAATTGTTCTAGAACAAACTAATCACAGACGCTCTATAATATTTGCATCAAGTTTATTCTAGAGCTGTGCTGCAACAGTGTTATATCGAAGTTCTAGAATCCTGTTACAAGTGTGTTCTAGAACAAATTGGGAACAACAATTAGTTCGCTAACACTGTGGTCGAGCTGACCCTTGCGAATATCCCTAATCTGAATATTTATGACTATCAGTTTTGTTAGTCGGGGCTGCATACGTGCTATCCCGGGTCAAAATATATCCATAAAGATTTTGAAACTTCCGCCTCGCAGGATATTCTGACCAGTGATCACAGATTTGAAACGACGTTCAATCCAATACTATCACAGGTCTTGTCCGTGTGAAACATATAGGAGACGATGTACCTGACTGGGTTGCGCGCGCAACCTATTTCTCCTCTTCTGAATTTGAAAACTCGAAGGTGCACGATCGGCGGTCGGAACACATCGGCGGTTCTATTTAATTCTCTATCTTCTAACTACTTTGAAATAAAATCAAGAGATTGGGATTTTAATATTTCCAGATTTCGATGCTGGCGATTCTCATTATTTGAATACTTCGCGCGCCTCTTTATATGCGTATATTTTGAGGTTA
>NC_046659.1:132713038-132717691 GCF_010883055.1 Belonocnema kinseyi | reverse complement strand
ATGTTACATTATAA
The DNA here is from genome assembly GCF_010883055.1 of Belonocnema kinseyi. NCBI lineage: Eukaryota > Metazoa > Arthropoda > Insecta > Hymenoptera > Cynipidae > Belonocnema > Belonocnema kinseyi. The sequence continues at coordinate 132,717,677 of NC_046659.1, read as the reverse complement.
TAGTCTTATTTATATCTTGATCCGAATTTGAAAGAAATTAAAGAAATTGGCGATTTTTGAATTAATTTTGTTTGGATAAAAACTCCATTATTTGGTTGAAAAATAAATGATTTTGTTGAAAGTGTAACTATTTAAAAAAAAAGTCCTTTCTTATATCAAAAGTTCAACTGCATTGTTATAATGTATTTTTTTTTCTTTGAAGGTTCATCTCCTTCGTTGAAAAAACATTTTTGAAACTAAAAATTAAAATTCATGTATTTTGTTTAAAATTTGTCTGTTTCGTAGATCATTAATTTTCTTGGTCGAAAATTCATCTTATTGTTTGACAATTTAACAACTTTGTCGATAATTCATTTTTCATGTTAAAAATTATTTATCTTTATCTGAAAATGTAACTATTATATGATTGATTAAAAATTAATCGTATATATTGGTTAAGTTGAAAAATCTTTTTTTTTATAAAAAACATTAATCTTCTTGGTGGAAAATTCACATTTTCCTTTGAAAATTTAACAATTTGGTTAAAAAATTCGTTTTTTTCTTGTTTAATTCAATTTTTTATCACAGATTTTATCTGGAATGTGAACTATTCTATTTTTGGTTGAAATTGTATAATTTACATTGCATTAGTTAAAACACGAATTATTTGATAGAAAATTAATTTATTTGTTTTCTATTATGATTTTTTTTTTAAATTAAAAGAATTTTTAAATAAAATTTTTTTAATTGAATTTAAGTAAATAAAAATGGAAAAATAATTGATTTTACAAGACGATTCTGAATCCGTTGAAAATTAAAGAATTAATAGATATTAGTTTTTGAAATTATTTTCAATAATGACTTCAAATATTATTTCAGTCAAAAAAATTTTTTATTTTTAACCCATTTAATTGGAAATTTTTTAATTTAAAAAAAAATTCGTTAATTATTAGGAATATTTGACCGTTCATTTAAAACAATCCATTATAAACAACTATTAAAAACTATAAACATTTGAACAGAATGGTTCAAAATAGAAAGCTTTGAACTGTTAAAATTGTAATGAGCTAAATTTTAACTTTGAACGCTACAATTTTAATTTAAAAAAAGGTTCCAAATTAATTTAAAACTTGAAATTATTTCAAATATTTTGAAAGACGATGTAGATTTTTGCAGATTTAAAAAAAACTAAGCTTTTTGAGAATCGTAAAATATTTAAAAAGAATAACAAAAATGGTTGTAATTGTTAAGAAAATTGAAAATGATTTTGAAAAATTAATTTTAAGTGAGTATTTGAAAAGATTTTAAAATTTGAAAATTTCACTTTAAGCAAAAAGAATCAGGACGATTTAAAGGCAACTTTTTTATTTTGCAGTTTTTTTAATGTTAGGAAAAAATCTAACTAACAAAATATAACAATTATCAACCATAAAGTTTACTTTTTAACAAAAGAAATTAATTTTTCATCAAATAATTCGTGTTTTTTTCACTAATACAATGTACAGGATAAAATTTCAACCCAAAATGGATTAGTTCAATTTCCATAAAAGTTGAATTTTTTAAGCGAAAAATATGAGTTTTCAATTAAAGAGTTAAACTTTCAACCATATAGTTCAATTTTCAACCATAGTTATAAAACTTTGTTAAAAAAAGCGTATTTTTTTGCAAAGTAGTTCAACTATTAGTGAAATGATCGACTTTTAAACCCAAGAAGATGTAAAATTTCCAACAAAATACATGAACTTTTAAGGAAATGATTTAATTTCAAAGTCAAAAAGAGTATTATCTACAAAAAAAGCTGCATTTTTAACCCATAAATATGATTTTCCAACCGAAATTTTAGTTTTCGACCGAATAGTTTAACTTTCTATCAAATTGTTGTTCATGATATAAATTTTTAAAGCTTAACCAATTCCGAAAAAATTATATATTTGTATAAAAATTATTCCTTATATTTTACAAACTAAATAATTACTACATTTGTTTAACAAAACGACAAGGCGAGTTGTCAAGAAATTATCCACATATTTTTTTAAAGTGTTTTTCTTTTAAATTATTGATATAAATATTTATACATAGGTAACACGGATAGATTTATAATATAAATATTTACCTTTTTGTTTTTAGTTTAAACAATATCACACACTAAAGAAAAAGTTGGACAATTTTTTGATAATTCACGTGATCATTTTGTCAGTTATTAGAATTCAAATATTCACAAAATTTTCAAAATCTCGGTTGTGTAAAAACTCAATTATTTGATCGAAAACTTAATTATTTGGTTGAAAATGTAACTATTTTGTAAAAAAAGTCCTCTTTTCTATCAAAAGTTCAACTACTTTTTAAAAATTTATTTAGTTTTTTATTTAATAACTATTCTGATGAAAATATTTACTTTGTTAAAAATTCGTCTTTCTTCGTAGAAATTAAATTTTTTAATGGAAAATTTATACTTTTTGGTTAAAAATTAAAATTTTCGGTTGAAATGTCAACTGTAAATATTTTTTGGCTGCAAAGTCGTTTCGTTGTAAATGCAACTATATTGTTAAAAATTAAAATCATAATGTTTGGGTGAAAATTTGTTTATTGACTTAAAGTTAAACTACTTAGTAATAAAATTAATTTTTTATTTTTAAGGATTCATAATTAAAGTTGAAAAGTTAACTATTTGCCGTCAAATTGACTTTTTTTGTTAAAAATTTTACTGTTTTGTAAAAAATGCATATTTTAGGCGTTAAAAGTCAACAATTTGATACAAAGTTAAACTACTTGGCCGAAAACTAAAATTTTGGTTGGAAAATCATATTCTTGGGTTAAAAATTCACCTTTTTTGTAGATAATACTCTTTTTGACTTTAAAATTAAATAATTTCATTGACAGTTCATGTTTTTTGTTGGAAATTGACCTCGTTTGGTAGAAAGTTAATATTTTTGGTTGAAAATGTATGATTTTTGGTCAAAAATGCAATTGTTTTGTTGAAATATCAGCTGTACATCTTCTTGGGTTTAAAAGCCGATTATTTCACTAATAGTTGAACTAATTTGCAAAAAAATACGCTTTTTTAACAGCGTTTTATAATTATGGTTGAAAATTGAACTATTTGGCTGAAAGTTTAACTCTTTGTTTGAAAACTCATATTTTTCCCTTAAAAAATTCATCTTTTTGTAGATAATTCGTCTGTTTCCCTTCAAAATTAAATAATTTCGTTGAAAGTTCATGTATTTTTTTTTTAAATTTGACTTTTTTGTAGATCATTAATTTTCTTGGTCAAAAATTCATCTTATTGATTTACAGTTTAACAACTTTGTTGAAAATTCATTTTTTCTGCTAAAAATTATTTTTCTTTATCTGAAAATGTAACTATTCTGGGATTGATTAAAAATTAATCGCTTTTATGTGGAAATTGAACTATTCCATTTTTGGTTGAAACTTTATCCTGTACATTTTATTAGTTAAAACACCAATTATTTGATAGAAAATTAATTTATTTTGTTAAAAAGTAAACTTTTGGTTTGAAAATTGATATATTTTGTTAATTAGATTTTTTTCTAACATTAAAAACACTGCAAAATAAAAAAATTGCCTTAAAATCGTCCTGATTCTTTTTTTTTAATTTTTAAAATCTTTTCAAATACTCAATTAAAATTAATTTTTCAAAATCAAAAATCATTTTCAATTTTCTTAACAATCACAACCATTTTTGTTATTCTTTTTAAATATTTTACAATTCTCAAAAAGCTTAATTTTAAATTAATTTTGAATCTTTTTTTAAATTAAAATTGTAGCCTTCAAAGTTAAAATTTACCTTATTACAATTTTAACAATTGAAGGCTTTCTATTTTGAACCATTCTGTTCAAATTTTTATAGTTTTTTATAGTTGTTTGTAACGGATTGTTTTAAATAAACGGTCAAATGTTGCTAATAAGTAACGACATTTTTTTTCAGTCACAAAATTTTAAATTGAATGGGTTAAAAAAAAATTTTTAGACTGAAATAATATTAGAAGTCATCATTGAAAATAATTTCAAAAACTAATATCTATTAATTCTTTAATTTTCAACGGATTCAGAATCATCTTGTAAAACAATTATTTTTCCATTTTTAATACCTTAAATTCGATTAATTTTTAATCAATCATATAATAGTTACATTTTCAGATAAAGATAAATAATTTTTAACGGGAAAAATGAATTTTCGACCAAGAAAATTAATGATCTACAAAACAAGACACATTTTAAACAAGATACGTGAATTTTCAACAAAATTATTTAATTTTAAAGTCAAAAAGACCAATTATCTACAAAAAGTTGAATTTTTTAAGCGAAAAATATGAGTTTTCAATCAAAGAGTTGAACTTTCAACCAAATAGTTAAATTTGTTAAATTTTCAGTTTCAAAAATGTATTTTCAACGAAAGAGATGAACCTTCAAAGAAAAAAAAATACATTTTAACAAAGTAGTTGAACTTGTGCTAGAAGAGAGGATTTTTTTTTACAAAATAGTAACCCTTTCAACAAAATCATTTATTTTTCAACCAAATAATGGAGTTTTTATCCAAACGAAATTAATTCAAAAATATCCAATTTCTTTAATTTCTTTCAAATGCAGATCAAGATATAAATAAAACTATTATAATGTAACATAATTATAATATTATCAT
>NC_046659.1:132699213-132712938 GCF_010883055.1 Belonocnema kinseyi | reverse complement strand
TTATATTTTATACTTGAAATAACGTAACCTCAAAATATACGCATATAAAGAGGCGCGCGACGTATTCAAATAATGAGAATCGCCAGCATCGAAATCTGAAAATATTAAAATCCCAATCTCATGATTTAATTTCAAAGCAGTTAAAAGATAGAGATATAAATAGAACCGCCGAAGTATTCTGACCGGCCAACGTGCACCTTCGAGTTTCCAAATTAAGAAGAGGAGAAATGGGTTGCGCGCGCAACCCAGTCATGTGCATCGTCTCCTACTATATTTCACACGGACAAGACCTGTGATAGTATTGGAGTGAACGTCGTTTCAAATCTGGGATCACTGATTCTGACGGGTTATTCCTGGAATAACCCGGGACATAAGTAGGGTCAAATAGATTATCCCTGGATATCCTATTGCTGTGAGGGCAAATAACACTTCCATATTTGATAAATGACAGTTCTAGAAGTGTTATAGAATTATCATAGAACTGTTATAAAATTTTCCTAGATTTTTTACAACGCAGCGTACCAAATTTCTAGAATTGTTCGAGAAATAATACAGATCACTTGTCACATCGTTCTAGATCTGTTAAAGATTTGTTATATAAAATTTGTAATTAAGTTATAGAATTGTTCTAGATTTGTTACATAATTAATTCACAACACTGGTAACTGAGTTCTATAGTTATTCTAGAAATGTTAGAGATCGTATATCAAAGCGTTCTAGAACTCTTACAGAATTGTTCTAGCGAATGCCGGACGATATAGTTACTCGCATAGTCGCAACCTGTTCTAGAACACGTTCTTTCATGTTCTTGAATAGTTACATACATGTTCTGTAATCATTTTTGGTGGCAAGGTATCGACCGCTTGGTACAAAATTATTATGGTGCTGTAATCGAGCACTATGAACGCTTGTACCGTGTCCCTACAACAATCGCACAGAACACCAAGCAGTAATGGTAACAAGAGCTAACGTTGCAGAAAGCTTGCTTAGTGGGGGGAAGGAGGACGTTGATCCTAATGGCCGCAGCGGTGAAAAAAGGTTTGGGAAGCTGGCCAGGGAGGGGAAGTTAGCGATAAAAGCAATTAACGCGGAAGACTCTTAAACCTACAGCACCTCAACAAGATAGGCAGCGCAGGTTCGAATGGGAGCCTGGACGTATGGAAAAAAGGCAAGCGCGATTAGTAGTGAAGGGGAGGATAAAAGAAAAGAAAAAGCTGGGGGCGATAATTTAGAAAGGGACAAGGATAACAATAAACTTAGGATTAAACGGAAAACACCAGAAAGAGTTAGGGGAGAGGGGATGTTTGAATAACTGGAAGATCTAATAAAAAGGCTCAGAGAGGAAACAAGAAAACGTTTGATAATACTAAAGGGATATGAATAGACAGAGAAACGATGTAAGGGGGGAGTGAAAAAGGTCATCGAAAAATGTGAAGAGGAAGATAACCGCTGGAAGGACGAGAAACACAAGGTTTGGAGTAAACTAGGGGGCATCGGGAATAGAAGAGATAGGTTGAGGAACAGAGAAATAATGAGATAAAACATTGGAAAGAACGGTTAGGCAATTTAGAAATTAGGAACGAGCACATGGTAAAACAGAGAGTGGGGTTAAAAGAAGATTGGAAGGGGAAGCAAGAGAGAAAAGGAAAAATAAATTAATAGTTAAGGGATTGAAAGTGGAGAGTGAAGTAGGCGAAGTGAAAATAAAAAAAATCTTTTGAGATACATTAGAGTGCAGGTAAGGGTAGAAGGAGTTAAGCGAATAGGAGGAATTTCGGGAGAAAAAGTTGGAATGTTTCTAGTAAAAGTGGGGAGTGAGAATCAGAAAAAGAACATTAAAGAGGGAAAACAATTATCGAGAGGAAAAGGGATAAATGGGGAGGATTGCTGCTGGGACGAAGAGTTAGAAGAAATGAGGGGAATTAAAGTTTGGTGAAAGGTAGGGGGAAGAGAGGCGAAAAAGAGTCTAGAAAGAAAAAAAATAAGGTAGGGTGACAGAAACGTCAAAATAGCTTTCTGACATGTGACAGGGTTGAAGAAGAAGAATAAAGGATTTTGGGATGAGTTAGAAAAGTGGGAGGAGATTATGGTAAATCAAACCTGGGCAAATGAGAAGGACTGAAACGTGATAAAAAGACTGTTACAGAAAGGTTATGTGTGGACAATGCAAGAAACAAGAAAAGAACACGTTAAAGGGAGAGGGATGGCAGGCATGGTGTCACGGGTGAGAACATAATTAAATATAGAAGGTAGAAAACATAGGAACATGCAGAAAAAGGACGAAACAATGGTCAGAAGGATTATGATTGGGAAAGGTAAACTAGCGGTGGTTTGTGTATATAGAAGGAGGAGAGAAGCGGAAGGCAGGTGAGTAATAAGAAGGTGGATGAAGTAAAAGAAGGAAGAAGAGGTTTTAATTGGAGGGGACTTATATTCATTGACTGTTATATACAGGGGAGGGCTTAGGATGAAGAAAAGGAGGCATATATAAGAAACTCCAAAAATAGCGAGAAGAACCGGAAGAGACGAAGTCACTAGAACGAATGTGGCATATGATAGAGAGGATGAAAGTAGATAAATTAAAAGAGTTTAAACAAAAGATGGAGAAGGAGAAGGTTAGGTATGAAGAAGAGGAGGGAGTAGAATCGTTAATTGAAAGGTTGAGGTGGCCCAATGAGGAGGTAAAGGGTGAGCTGAATACTAAAGAAGAAAGGGTGGTTTATAAGAGAGGCTGGAGGAACGAGGAATGCTGAGAGAGTAAAGAGAGAATGAAAGAGTTTGTAAGAAATGGAGCGAAGGGGAAATTTAGAAGGAGGAGTATAACAAGAGAAAAAGAGAACATAAAAAGATGCTGGAAAGAGAAAGTCAAAGGGGAAAGGAGGAATAAAAGGCAGAAGTACAATAACCTAGGGCTGGGATGTAATAAATAGAAATAGAGGGGAAATGAAGGGCGTTAACGATAACGCAAAATTTGCTCTAATCTTTCAAAAACAACGTTTACTTCATTGTTTCAAAGATTTTTTCACGCAAAACCTCTATTTTCGAAAAAATGATAATTTCTTATGAAAATAATAAACCTTTAAACAGCCCCAAAGTTCTCCCACAATTCTTTTCTTTCTCAATTCTTTCTTTCTCTATAGCAAGACTAATACCACCTTTTCTTCTTACAAGATTCCCTTTATTATTTTTCGATATAAATTCGAAAGCTATAACTAAACTGGAGGTAAGTACATGAAAGTAAAACGATGGCTGGATGCTATCTACATCAATTTTCTTCTCCGCGGAGGTTTCATTGCAAAAAAAGTGAAGTCCAATATAGAAAAGTATAAGAAAAGAAACAGAATGGATTTCCAATATATTTTCCTGGGAGGGAAAATACGTCTAGAAAACATGTGTGTCAATTTGATCGCCTGATAGTTGCGCATCAGCATGGAATAAATTGTAAGACGCTTAAATCACTGTTTACAATCCATTTTCTACATTCCTGCATTTTACGACACCTGACATGGATTTTTGGCTATCCGATCGTTTACCATAATCCTAAACTCGTTTTCTTATTGCTTGAACATTTATGACCCAATTGGTTGGAAAGACAAATGTTGCCAAAAATCTTCTAAGTTTATAAGATAACAATTTCATTTTTTATTTACTATACTGAAACAAAACAAGAGCGAGTTTTTTTTTATTGTATTGTAGAATTTTTTAATTAAAATATTTTATTAATATTAATACAAACTTTTTGTTGAGCATAGGAACTATTATATAAAATAATAAATTATGAATTTAAGAAATGATAAATTATCAAAAAAAGAACAATGTATTTTTTACAGAACAGTTCAAATGTAAACCGAATATTGGTTCATTTTTTAATAACAACAACAAATAAATTCTTAAAAATGAATATAACAGTTAACGCTCAAACCATAAAATAATGATAAAATAATAATAAATTTGCAACAAAATAGTTAAATTTTTTCAATGATAAGAAGAATTCTTAAACAAAAAGTTAACTTTCGGTCAGATTCTTAAATGGTGAAATGAATTATTAAACTTTTGACCAAATATTTGAATTTTATATTTAAGTAGTTGAGTGCACAAACAGATAATATGTATTCTTAAAAAAAAGTTATCTTTAAATAAAAGGTTTTTTTTTTAATTTAAAACTACCTCCTTTTTGCCTGCAGAAAAATATGTAAAGTAAAAAAACTAGTTTTATTCTACTCATTCAAAATGTGAAACATTAAACAAGTTCATCTTCCAGTTCAGAAACGTATTTTTTATTTTACATTGTCCAAAGTTCGATAAATTTATCAATTAAAAGTTTTTTAATTTTTAATAATTTTAAATCTAAATAGTTATATTGTTTTTTATTTTGTTGTTAACTATTTAATATATAAAATAAAATTTAATGTCTGCATCTTTTCATTTCGTTATTTTGATAAACTGAAAAAATTCTTGTTAACCTGGAAAACACAAAAAAATTGTTTTTATTTTTAGAAGACATCCTAAAATATTTTTAATCGAGAATTTGACTCCCACTATGGAGTACTATTCTTAATTCCAAGGGAAATATAAAATCATTCTATATTTTTATAAATGAGACAATTGAAAAAATATAAAAAACTAAGGCAGTTTAAACGGTTTGGAAGAATTTTGACAAAAATTAAAAAGGTATTGAAAAGACTAAATATAATTTTAAATGTCGAAGGGTTTGAAAAAAAATGGTTAAAATACTCCATGTTAAATTTGAAATCAATTTTCATATTAGAAATTAATGTTTTAAATAAATTTAAAAATATTTTAAAACATTTCAGAAGATTCAATAAAATGTTGAAAAACCATCTGGAAGACTTTTTCACCATTTCTTGAATTTTGAAACCTTATACCCAAAATGTTAAAAAAGGTAGAATTATTTCGAATGATATTGAGAGACATCAAGAAAATTTCAAAAATGATTTAAAATTTGAAAAGATTCCAATTTTGTAAATGCAGATTTTTAAGGATTAACATTTTTTTTAATTCAAAAAATTGTAGGTAATTTTTTAATTTTGAAAGATTTTTCAAAAAATTTAGGAAATATTAATTGTTTTAACAGAAGCTAAGAAAATTAGTGCTAATCTCAACAATAATCTAAATTTTAAAAAGATTTTCCTTTTTTTAATGTTGATTTTCAAAAATTTTAAAATAAAGGTTGAATATTTTTTATGATTTAAGAATTTTTCAAACTACTATAGAAAATGTCTCAAGCTTCCCATAAAACTTTCAAATCATAAGTTATTCAATTGAAAGAATTGTTAAAATTAAAAAAGAAAAGATTTGAAAGATTTTTTTTTTAATTTAAAAAAAAAAGTTACTAAAGATTTAAGGCACTTTAAATGACATTTAGAAGAATAAGAAGATTTGAAAAGTTTTGGAACTTAAAATATAATTTCATATTAAAAATGCCAACAAAAAAAATCGGAGAGACTTTCTGTCAATTTTTAAAATTTTAAATGATTTCATAACAATTTTTTAATTTTTAAATAATTCTATCTTGTTTATAATATGCTAGAATATTCATCTTTTTAAGTAAAAATACATCTTTGTTAGTTTAAAATAAATTTTTTAGTTAAAAATTTGCTGGTTCTGGGTAAGGATATAAGTTTTCTATAGTCGAAAAACATTACAAAGACTTTTTCAACATTTCTGTGACTTTAAAATATTTTTCAAGGTTGATGAGAAAAATTTAAATTATTTCAAATGATGTCTATATACATTTAGAAGATTTTAGAAACAATTTAAAATCTAAAAGATTTTAATTTTTTTGATTTTCAATTTTTAAAGATATAAAAAAATTTCTCAAGCTTCCCGGAAACGTTTCGAATAATTATTTATTAAATAGTGGTAATTTTAGGATAAAATATTAAAATATTTCAAAAAATGTAGAAAGTTGAAGAAAAAAAATGATTTTGTTGAAAATTCGTCCTTCTATTAGAAAATTCAACATTTTAGCTGAAAATTTACCTCTTTGGTTGATAATATAACTGTATTAAAAATTGGATTAAAAAAAATGTATTAAAAATTGTAAAAAACCTGTATTAAAAATTCAAAAACTACGCGGCTTAAAGTTAAGCTACTTTGTTAAGAAATTTTTTAAACATTCACTATTTTAGTGATTAATTCAACATTCTGGTTGAAAATTCGAGATGATGAGTCAAATTTGCAAAAAATATTTGACTAGTCATAACGAATTTCGAGATGACGACACTTTGTTGCTTTAAAATTGGCTCGCTTCTTGAAACATTATATTTTCTGGGTAATAAGTTGATTTTTTTGTTTAAATTGGTCTATTTTGGTAAAATATATTTTTTTGTGAAAATTTAATTGATTAAATATTATTTTTTTTCTTGAAGATTAAACTATTTTCGAAGTTTGTTTATGAGCTTTTACAATTATTTGTTTAACAATTACGAATTTAGTATTAAGGGATATTGGTTTAGATCCTAAACTGCTTAATGATCAGAATGATCAAATGTCCATTGAAATGTGCTTAATTCCCTTTCCTATTGACAAAACCATTTCGTGCGTCGAAGCAATTTCTAATTCAGCATCAGGAAATAATTCCCACCTGCGTTTCTCTATCGCCTCCAGAAAATCGATGTTTTCCTGTGAATTACCTCTAGTTGAGTTTTAGACATTTATAGTTTCTAATGTAATTGTCGAACTTATAAAGTGATTCATAAGTATCAAGTTCATTAGCAAACATCAAATTACAAACAAATTATTTATAGCATAACGAAGCTAGTACCAAATTTAATTGGGACGACTGAAAAATCCCGAAAAATAAAATTCCCGACACTGTAAAATTCCCGAATTAGAAAATTCTCGATTATTCAAATTGGCGAATAATGAAATTGCCGAAAAATAAAAATACCGAATTGGAAAATTCCCAAATAATAAAATACACGAATAATTAAATTACCGCAAAATAAAAATACCGAATTGGAAAATTGCTGAAAAATAAAATTCACGAATAATAAAATTGCCGAAAAATAAAAATACCGAATTGGAAAATTCTCGAATAATAAAATTTTCGAATAGTAAAATTTCAGAATTATAAAATTCCCGAATTGCAAAATTCCCGAATAATAGAATTCTCGACAGTTTATAATATTACCGAATTTGAAAATTCCCGAATATTAAAATTCCTGACAGTTTTTAATATTACCGAATTGGAAAATTCCCGAATAATAAAATTCGCGACAGAAAATTACCGATTTATAAAATATCCGAATTGGAAAATTCCCGAATTTTAACAATTAGAATTTTTTCTAAATATATTTCATTTATTACAAATACAACAATAAGACATTAGTTGCAAAAATTATTTTTAACATTTAAAATTTCGAAGCTTATATATCGAGTTTTCATTTGAAAAGCTTTGGAAGGTACAGAGAAAATTTAGGGATAATTTTTTTTCTTCCAAGTGCACGTTTTTACAAATTTGGTAGGTAATACAAAATTTAATTCTTCTTAGAGAGAAAAAATTATTGCTTACATTTTTACGCTGTTTTTGAAATCTGCATAATATTTTCGAATAAAAAAAATACAAAAAGCTTTCGCAAAAATTTCAAAAAAATAAGCTTCGAAATTTTTAATGTTAAAAATAATTTTTGAAAGTAATATCTTATTGTTGTATTTGTAATCAATAAAATATATTTATAAAAAATTCTAATTGTTGAAATTCGGGAATCTTACAATTCGGATATTTTATAAATCGGCAAATTTTCTGTCGGGAATTTTATTATTCGGGAATTTTGCAATTCGGTAACATTATAAACCGTCGGGAACTTTAATATTCGGGAATTTTCCAATTCGGTAATATTATAAACTTTCGTGAATTTTATTTTTCGGGAATATTCGAATCCGGGAATTTTATAATTCTGAAATTTTATTATTCGAGAAGTTTATTATTCTGGAATTTTCCAATTCGGTTCTTTTATTTTTTGGCAATTTCATTATTGGCGAATTTTATTTTTCAGCAATTTCCCAATTCGGTATTTTTATTTTCCGGTAATTTTATTATTTGGGAATTTTCCAAATCGGTATTTTTATTTTTCGGAAATTTTATTATTCGCGAATTTGATTATTCAGGAATTTTCTAAGTCGGGAATTTTATTTTTCGGGATTTTTCAGTCGTCCCATTTAATTTTTATCTGGGAAAAATTTGTATTTAAATGAAAAAAATATCGACAGGGCCACTTTTTTAAAGATGAAGCTACTATAACGACTTTCACGAATAAAAATATTGCGCAGAATTTTAAATATTTTTGGGAATTTTGAAAACCTGTGAGGTATTTTTAAGGGCTTTAAAAAGTTTCAAGGAATTTCAAAAGATTGTAAATACTTTAGGCTAATTAAAATAATTTCATGGAATTTTCGAACGATTTTTTATCTATTCTATCGTTTGAAATCCTTTCAAACGATTTTAAATATTTTAGGGTATTTTAAATAATTCAAAGATATTTTCCAGGAATCTGAAAAATTGTTAAGGATTCAAAAATAGCTAAACGCTTGAGAAATATTTGAGGGTATTTTACAATATTCCAAGAAATCTAAAATTTATTTCAGTTTTTTAATTGGGATTTTTCAGGTGTTTGAAGATTTTAGGGTATAAAAAAATGTAGAGGGATTTCTAAGAGCTTTAAAAGTTTGTCAGGGATTTCAAATTTTTAAACATTTCAAAGATTTTAGGGTATAAAAAACTCTAAAGAGTTTTAAAGATCTTTAAAAACTTCCAAGTAATTTAAAGAGATTTTAAACAATTAAGGGTGCTTTAAAAGATTAAATTTTTTTTTAATATATATCAATCATTTTGATGCGATTTATTTTATTTTATTTTAGGGTATTTTAAATAATGCTAAGAAATTTTCAATAAGATGTAAAAATCTTTAAGAATTATTAAGAGCTTTCAAAAGTTTTAAAGAGTTTCAAGAGATTTTAAAGGATTTTAAATTACCAAGAATATTATAAAAGAACCTAAAGAATTTCTAATCCATTATATGATTTGAAGGGATTTAAAACAATTTTAAACATTTTAGTGTATTTTAAAGAATTCCAAGTAATTTCCAAGAACTTTGAAAAATTGTCAGAGACTTAAGAAAAGCTAAAAAATTCTGAAATATTTCAGGGTTTCTTACAAGATTGCAAGAAATCTTGCATTTATTTCAGTCTTTGAATTGTAATTTTGAAGGATTTTGGAGATTGTAAGGTAGAAAAGCATTCTGAGGAATTTTTAAAACCTTTAAAAATGTGCAACGAATTTCAAAAGATTAAAAATAATCTTTAATATATTTTAATCATTTAAAGAAATTTATATTTCTTTAGTATTTGAGGGTGTTTTAAATAATTGCAAAAATTTTCAAGAATTTAAAAAAATTATTAGGGATTTCGAAAGATTTAAAGGAATTCTGAATTATTTTAGAATGCTCAATATTTTGAATCCTTGACGTTTTAGGATATTTAAAATAATTTAAGAACTTTGAAAAAATATCAGGGTTTCCAGAAAAGCAAAAGAATTCTGGAATATTTTCGACTGTTTTTCAAAATTCAACGAAATCTTAAATTTATTTCAGTTCTTTAATTGTAGTTTCAAAGGATGTTAATGATTTTGGGGTATAAATACATTCTGAGGAATTTGCAAGGGATTTCAAGAGATTTCAAAGTAATCTAAATGATTAAGGGTATTTTGAAAGATTAAAAATAATTTTTTATATATTAGAATCATTTTAAGGGATTTGCGTTTTTTAAAATATATTCAGATATTTTAAAAGATTTCAACAAATTTTCAAAAATTTTGAAAAATTGTTAGAAATTCCGAAAGACTCCAAAGAATTCTGGAATATTTTAGGATTTTTTACAAGATTCCAAGCATTTTTCAATTAGTTTAATATTAAATTAAAGTTTAAAAGCATTTTGAAGATTTTAGGATATAAAAAAATGCTAAGGAATCTTGAACAGCTTGAAAAAGTGTCAAGACATTTCAAAAGATTTTAAACAACAAAATGTGGTTTTGAAGATTCCAAAGAATTTTCAACCATTTTTAATCATTTGAAGCGATTTACTTTTTTTTAAAAATATTTTAGGGTATTTTAAACAGTTCCAAAAAATTTTCAATAACTTTGAAAAATGGTTAGGGATTCAAAAAACGTAAAAATTACTTAATTATTCACTGGTGTTTTACAAGATTCTGAGAAATCTTAAATTTATTTAAGTTTTTTATATTAATTTCGAAGGATTTTGAAAATATTATGATATAAACCATTCTGAGGAATTTTAAAAGAGCTTTAAAAATTTGCAAGGGATTTTAAAAAATTCAAAAGTAATTCAAATAATTAAGGGTATTTCAAAAGATTAAGAATAATTTTTAATATATTTTAATCATTTCTTAAAAAGAATTGTTAGCGATTTCAAAATATTTTAAAGAATTCTGAAATATTCTGAGATGCTTTATAATACTTCAAGTAATCTTCAATTTATTTTAGTATCTAATTGAAATTTTAAAGCATTTAGAAGATTTTAGTGTATGAAAAGAACTTTAAGGAATTTTATAGAGCTTTAAAAAGTTTCATGGAACTAAAGAAGATTTTAAACAATTAAGAGTGTTTCGAAATATTGCAAAGAATTTTTAATGTATATTATTACCACAAAATTTTTAAAAGCTTTTAAGAGTTTAAACTCAAAATTCAATTACCTCACATTACTTAATAAATAATAGCATTAAATAATCCTCTTAGGGAAAAGCGTTGAAAAACAAGTTTTCTAAATGGTATTATTTCTACTTGAAAACATTTTAAGTTGTACACTTTAAGATTAATTTTTGGAAATTGGATAACTTTTTAGAAAAGAATTGAAATAGTATAATTTCTAATGTAAAGCTTATAAAATGAAACAGTTTTATTTTAGATATAAGAATCGCAAATTTCAATGATTTCAAATTTTTAGAAAATTTCGAACATAGGACAAGTTCAGCCCTTTAAAAATGAAATATTTTCCGAATATAATTTTGAAAATTTGATCATTTGAAATTCAAGGGAATTAAAGCTGTAATATTTCTAATTAAAAACGTTCCAAATTGAAAAATTTCAGATGAAAATTTTTTTAAACGAACAATTTTATTAGAAAGGAGTTCCAATTGTATCATTTCGAATTCAAATGGTTTACCATTGAACAATCTTATTTTGAATTGAAGAATCTCGAATCTGAGTAACTTAGCAATAAAATTTCAAAATAGAACAAGTAAAGACTTAAAAAATGAAATATTTTCTGTTAGGAATTTTCAAAATTCGCAACTTTCTTCTGAAGATTATCCTCTTAGCTATACATTTAATTGTTTATTTGGAAATTTAATAATTTTTTAAAAATACATCCACTTTGGTTGCAAATTGTTTACTATTCTTATTTTGATGTTAAAAAGTGAACTAAGAACTTCTTTGAATGACAATTTAACTACTTTAAATTTTTTTTTTTATTTCAATCTTATTTGTTTATTAAAAAATTCAATGTTTGTCCTTTCACAGTTAATTAGAATCTTTTTTGGACAAAAACCCAACTTATTTTTTGTAATTAAAAATTCTGCTTTAAAAGAAATTTCATCTTTTTTCTTGTTGATAAAAGTACAACTATTTCGTAGAGAATTCAACAATTTTATTGAAAAGTCATCCTTTTTGGTTAAAAATTCGTACTGTATTAGTTTCAGATGAAATTTCATTCTCTTTTTAAAATAAAAATGCAACTTTTTGGTTCGTTATAATAATTCGATGTTGAAATTTACTTCTGAGTATTGAGAACAAGAAAATAAGTATTTTCGTTTTTTTTTATATAAAAATAATTTTCAGAAGGTTCTTGAGAAAATTTGAAAAAAGTGTTTAGAATATTTCAGCCGTGTCAAAAAATAATCTAGATTTAAAATTTTATTTGGCATTTTATAGGATTTTACAAATTATTAGGAAAAAATCAGGTCTTTTTAAAAGATGTTCAGGACTCTTAAAAGTTGGGAAGAACTCAAGAAATATTTAATAAAGTTTCGAAAATGTTTTCCACTTTTAAAATATTTCTAATCTATTTAAAACGTCTTAGATTCCTGAAAATTTTTTCAACTGAATCGAATTTTTCTCAACATTTTAAAATATTATTCATAATTTACAAAAATTACTTTATAATTTTCTAAATTTTTACTTTGAATCTCTTTAATTCTACTAAATATTTCTTGAATTCAAGCGATGTTTTGTTTTAATTTTCTAATCTTAGCTCTTTTACGACAGTGTAGGAAATTTTTTCTATTTTTAAAAACCTTTTTTAATTTTATCTTAAATTTTAGATTTTTTTTTTTACAATTTTTTGTAAATCTTTTAAAATCTTTTCAAATAATGTCATAAAATTAATTTGAGACGACTAAAAAATCCTGAAAAATAAAATTCCCGACACTGTAAAATTATCGAATAATAAAATTACCGAAAAAAAATACCGAATTGGAAAATTTCCGCATATTAAAAATCATGAATAGTAAAACTGCCGAAAAATAAAAATACCATAATGAAAAATGTCCGAATAATACAATTCTTAAATTATAAAATTCCAAAAATTAAAAATTCCTGAATAATAAAATTTAGGACTGTTTATAATATTACGGAATTGGAAAATTCCCGAAGAATAAAATACGCTTCAGAAAATTTTCTAAATTGTAAAATATCCGAATTGGAAAATTCCAAAATTGTAAAATTCAATAAATTACAAAATGACAATATTCTTAAATATATTTTATTGATTTCAAATAAAATAATGAAATATTATTTTTTCAATTACTTTTAATTTTTGAAATTTCGAAAATTGTTTGAATTTAAAATAACAATAATTGTGCTGAATATAATAGACATTTTATTGTGTATTAAAATGAAATTTATAAGTTCAGGACATGAAAAATGACTGATTATTATAATATTATTAGAACACTCTTTTTTTAAATTAATAAGGCATAATTGATATTGATTGGAGCGCCAAATTGATGCCTAATTGGTGCCTAATTGGCCGTTAGGCAACCTGACTAGGTCCCAATTTGGCCCGTTAATTTACTAAATCTCGAAATAAAATTGGAAGATTTTCCAGGATTTTGCAATTTTTTCAAGATAATGTAAAAAATTTCTGAAGCTTCCCGGAAAAATTTCAAAATAAAAAAAAAGATTCGAAAGATTTTAGAGATTTTGGTTTTATTTTTGCGGAATTAGAAAATACATGATAATAAATTGTTAATGCGCTTTAAATGGTATTTAGAAGAATTAGAAAGTTTGAAGGGATTTGGAAATAATTTAATAATTGAAAATATTGCAAAAGCCTCTTCAAGGAAAGGAGAACATATAAAGATTTCGAAATATAAGTTCAAAATCTTTTTGATAATTTTAAAAAGTTTTCAAAAAATTATTGAGAAACTTTTCTTAATCCTCATCGGAATTTTTCAAATTATTTTTCATTAAAAAAAAATTCTTGAATTTTTAGTAAAAATTAAATCATTGTTTGTTTAAAATAAAACTTTTTGGTTCCAAATTATTTTTCTTTGGTAAGGATTGTAGTATTCTATAGAAAATTCTTATTTTTTGGAATAATTAATTTTTTTATTTAAAATTATGATCCGTTTTATTAAAAATATGAAGTATCATACTTTTACTTGAAACTTTATTTTTTTTAAAGAAA
>NC_046659.1:132666692-132699113 GCF_010883055.1 Belonocnema kinseyi | reverse complement strand
ATTAAAAATATGAAGTATCATACTTTTACTTGAAACTTTATTTTTTTTAAAGAAAATGAAAAATTTTAGTTAAAAATTCATCTCCTAGGTTAAAAATGTAACTGTATTGTAGAACTTCTTGTATTTTTTTGAAAAGTAATGTCTTTTGTTCAAAAGCAAGACTTTTCTCATTTTTTTATTTTAGAGCACGAAGTATTTCAGGGAGACTGAGTCAACCAAGCGAACCGGAAATCCACTTTCGCCCTTCAAGGTAGAAGATGGAAACGATACTCTCTTACGAATTCTCTCTTCCATTCCTGATTTTCCCATATTTATGCATTTTTCGCAAAAGCGAGAAAATTTCAAATGATGTAACTCCAGTTACATAAACTATCAGTTTATCCCTAGATTCACTGACACATGATTTGCATAAACTTTCATTTCTGGGATAAATTTATTTCAAGGAAAATTGTACTCATTCAATACCAAATTGCATAAAAGGTAAATTTAAATTAACCAGAATGTATTTTTGCCAAAAGCGAGAAAATTCCAAGTGATTTAACTTCAACCAATATGGCGCTTTTAAGGTAAAATTTCATAATTTGGGGAATTTTATTTTTCGGGAATTTTTCAATTCAAGAAGTTAATTATTTGGAAGTTATATTGTTCGGGAATATTATTACTTAAAAATTTGACAGTGTCAAATATTTTTTTTAGAATATTTCAGTTTTCTCTATAATATCTTGCACTCGACAAACAATGGAAAAATTGATAAATATTAATAAAAAAATTAGTTTTAATTGATAAACATATTTTCTATTTCATTTACTACTTTAATACCTGTTTTAATATTATTAAAAAAATTTTTTATTGTTTTGATTCGAAAGTCTTATTACCCGGCGTCCCTCATTGACAACAGTAGTAAAGTAGTCAAGATTTTTCAACAAAGAAAACTAACCTTTTAACAAAAAAGGACGAATGAAAAAAAAACTTGATATTTCAAACGAAAAATTGAATTTACAAGCAAAAATACGAATTTTTTCAAACAATTTTAATTTTGATCTAGAAAGAATTTTTGACTAGAAGAGATGAATTTTCAATCGACGATAACGAATTTTAAACAATAAAAAATTAATTTTTGACTGGAAAAGAAGAATAATAATGTAGTTCACATTTTAGGTAAATAACTAAATTTTCAAAAATCGTTGAATTTTTAAACTCGATAAGTTTTTAACTGAAAATGGAATGGATAATTTCTTAGTTAAAAAATGAATTTTTTACCAGAAACATTATTTTTTGATAAGGAAGGACTAATTTTGACTAGAGAGTTTAATTATAACTAACTAATTAAATTTAAACTGAAAAGAATGTTTTTTAGATCAAAAATTAAGTAGTGAAATTTTCAATTCAAAAAATTAATTTTCAACGAAAAAACAAAAATTTTGAATCAGTTTGATTTAACAAAAAAAAGTTGAAACAAATAGTTGAATCCTAAAATAAATAGAAGAATTTTACATTAAAAAAATAAATTTTAAACGAAATTATTGAATTTTCGAACAAATATATTTTTTCAACCGAAAATGGAATCTTTCAATTTCCAGTTTTAAAAATCAAATTTTTAGTTTAAAGAATAATAAAAAATAGCATTCTTAACAAAATAGGCGAATAATCTTATGTATAGATGAATCATAAATAAAAAAAATTTGAAAAAATATATTAAATTGACGAATAAAAATGATATATTTTCAATTTAAAAATAAAATCATCAAATTTTTAGTTTCAAAAGAAATCGCTCAGAACAAACATAATTTTAAATAAGTTAATTTCAACTAAATAATTCGAATTTTCAGACAAATGATTCAATCCTCTAAACAACAGATTAATTTTTAACCACTTGTATTAAAAAAATAATATTGAATTTTAAACCAAAAAAGGATATTTTTTCAACAAGAAATGGAATCGCCAAATTTTCGGTTTCAGAAATTAGTTTTCATTGTAAATAAACTGAAGTTTAATTATCTGTATTGAAACAAAAAAAAACGTCTATAAAAATATGTCTCTAAATATCAATTTCCAATTAAAAGAATGAAGCTTGAAACAAAAGTTGGATAATTATATTTTTATTTAAAAATTAATTATAAAAAACAAAGAATTTCCAACAAAATACATGATTGCTTAATAAAAGAGATAAATTGTCAATCTAAAAAATAATTTTTGCACAACAAACCTAATTTTTCGCCCAAAACTTAAATAAAAAAAATAGTTTATTTTTCAACCCGTAGATATGATTTTTTAAAGTTAATTTTCTACCAATTAGTTATTCAGCAAAAAAGTTAAATTTCTATCAAATAGTAAATGCTGATAAAAAAATTATAATATTTTTAACAAGCAATATGAGGTTTGAATCAAAAACTAATTTCAAACAAATGGTTTTATTTTGTACCAAATTGTTGAATTTTCCACTAAAATATTGAATTTTTAATCCAAAAAGATGAATTATCTGCAAAATACTTATTGCAATTTTTAACCAGAAAATTGAATTTTTAACTGGAAAAGATGATTTATTAATTGAAAATATGAATGTTCAACCAAAAGTAGGAACCGTTGAATTTTTAGTTAAAGAAATTCATTGTGGCCAAAACAACGATTTTTTAAGAAAAACTCAAAAATTTCTAAGAAAGAGTTGTATTTAAAAAAAAAGATAAATTTTTACCCAAATAGTTTATTTTTTAACGAAGAAGATTATTTGACCCCAAACAAATTAATATTCTACAAAAAATGCGAATTTAAAACCAAATTGTTGTATTTTGAAGCCGAAAGGATGAATTTTCTATAAATCAAGTTTAATTTACAAGCCCCAAGTATATTTTTTAAAGAAAAAAGTCAATTTCCTAACAATTACTTATTTTAATAAAAAAGCTTTATTTTTTTTACCAAATCGACATATTTTTGATGAAAAATATTAATTTTTATTTAAAAAAAAAAGTTAATATTCAAAGAAACATTCTTCCAGTTCAGTAGATGCATTTAAACTTTTTATTTTAAAATTCCATAAGTTTCATTTATTAGTCTAATTATAATTGAACTTTGACTAAAATTTAGTGGAGAGAATTTCCATTTACAAAGCCCCAGTTATGAAAATTGAATGTAAACGGCACACCTTTGTGATTATTTAAGGAAACTATCAAAAGTTTTAAGTCCTTTGGATGCCATCAAAGCACGAGTGCACAAAACGCCCTTTGTAATTCCCAAAGTTCCATTTAATGAACCCAATTAAGAGAAATATGGATTTTGAAGTACAATTTCCAGTTAGTGAACATAATCTCTTTGTCAGTCAAAATTCTCTTGAATCCTTGCGAAAACAAAATAAGGATTTAAATAAAAACTGGGTTAATCTCTTGATTGTTTCAATTTTTTTCAAGTTATAAACATGAAACTGTAGATTAAAATTAACGAATGAAAAAGCGTTACACAAAATAAAAAATTATTAATTTTTAACGAATTATTTTTAAGGTCTGATTTTAAGCATACTATAATTTAAAACAAGATTTGGAATTGTTAATTGTCAAATCAATTTTGAATATTTTTGATGAAAAATTCTCTAATTTTCAACTTTTTTAAAGAATAATTGAACTTTCAAGACTTAACATTTTTTAATTATTTAACTTTAAGCAATGTACATGACTGTACATTTTTTATTGAAATTTTATTTTATTTTATAGTAATTTCTCGCGTCTTTAAAAGTTTATAATTCAAATTCGATAGTTATGTTTTTTGATAAAAAATGATGCTGTTTGATTGAAAGGGGAACAGTTTTTTTGAAAATTCTTTTTTTTTTTACTTCAAGATTCAACTTTCGTGTAGAAAATTTAACCCGATTGTTGAAAATTCTTTATATTTTTATCTGAAACTTAATTTTTTTGTAAAGGAAATTTCACCATGTTTTCCGTTTTGGGTTGAAAATTGATCTCTTTGGTTTAAAATGCAATTATTTTCTTGAAAATTCATCTTTTTTTACTTCAAAAGTCAAGTGCTATAAAAATTATTTACAATGTGGTTTAAAACTTAACTTTTTGATTGAAAATTTATCTATTATGTTTCAAAATAATTTTTTTTAGATCTATCATTTTAGTTAAAAATTCATCTATTCGGTTAAAATTTTAACTATTTTACTAAAGATTAATCTTCGATTGTTGCTAAGAATTAATTTTTCTACGGAATTTTGTTGGTAATTATTCTAACTCTGTAGAAAATAATTTGCAATTAATTACCAGAATCAATGCAATTATAAATTCGTCTTAAATTATATAATTATAAAAAAAATTTAATTCATCATTTTGGTTAGAATTTAAAATATTTTACTGCAAATAATGTTGTTTTTGAATTAATTTTTTTAACCCCTAATGTAACTATTCCATTTTTTCTTGAAAATTGAGTTTTATTGGGTTTGTTGCATATTTATATTTATGGGGTAAAAATTAAACTGTTTTGTAGAAAAATGATCTTTTAGGTTTTAAAAATCTTTTAGGTTCTACACTTTTTGTTTAAAATTTAACTCTTTTATGTAAAATTATACTAATTTAGTAAAAAAATTGAACTATTTAGCTGAAAATCAACTTTTTTTTATTTCATATTTTTTGATAAAAATTGTGATACTTTGTTAGAAAATTAAACTATTTGGTTTCAAATTAATCTCTTCATTTCAAATGTTCAACTATTCTTTTGGAAAAAATTTTTGTTAACAATTAAGTCTTTATTTTAAAATGTAGCTATTTCATTTTTAGTTAAAAATTGTTTAATCCCTAGTTGAAAATTCAACAATTTGGTTAAAAATGCATATGTTGTATGTTTAAAAATCGCTTATTTGGATGTAAAACGATTCTTTGTTGTTTTCCTTTTTAGTTCAGAACTGATATTTTTTACTTGAAAATTCAACCGTTTGATCAAAAATTATTTTTGTTGTTAAAAATTAAAATCTTTTAGTGAAAAATTCAACTGCTTCGCAGAAAATTCGCATTTTTTGCCTGGAATTTCAACGATTTAGCAGAAAATTAAACGATTTAATCGAAAATTAAATTTTTTGTTAGAAATTAATTTTTTTTAAAGATTAAGCTAAATTTTTCGAAAATGATTTCTTAAAAAAAAATAATAATTTTGTTTAAGGATTCAACTATCTTTTTAAAAAATTTTCTTTTGGCAGATTTCATGTAGCTGAAAATAATTTTTGTTAACCTGAAATTTTAGGAATTTTATTGTTGGTACGAAATTTAACTTTATTGATTGAAAATTAGCCTTTTCTTAAAATTTCACCTGCTTCTGTTAAATTCAACTGTTTGATAATTCATTTTTTTTGCTTAAAAAATAAGTTTGCTTAAGCACAAATTTAACTGTTTAATTTTTTGTTAAAAACTGTTATTTTATATTTTTAACTCAACTTTTTTGTAGATACTTTAATTATTTTGTTCGCAATTTAACTATTTGTTCAAAGCTATCTTCATTATAAAAATTCATATGATTTGTTGAAAATTAGTCTTTATGGTTCAAAAATCAATTTTTTGGTCGAAATAATATTTGGTTGTTGAAATTTCTACTGTCTTCTGAAAAATATCTCTTTCATGATGAAAGGCAGTTCGATGGCCGCACATTCAGAACGTTAGTTGCATCGCGTTGCGTCATGCGTCTAATTCCATCAGAAATGGTCTATTATCACCTCCCTCGATAAAATTCTGCATGGTTTCAATTCAGGTGCCTTATACATATTGTAGGTAAATCTTTTCTGCACTTATTGATCGTTGCAATCTCTTCTGGTTCAATCACTTGACCCAGGCTTCCGTTTTCTTATTTTTCTTTTGTACTCTGGGAATAGGAATATACAGCATTTATCTTGCAACACAATAAGAATTCGCAATTTCCAGAGGTTTCATAAAAAATTAAAATTCATTTTGAAATCCCTTTTAGCAAAAATATTGCGTTTTTAAAGCTTGCTGTTTTCTCGATTTGAATTATGATTCCCTTTTTTAATTTTCAGTTACTTTTTAATTTTATTCAATGGAATATTAGCCAATGGAATTTCAGCGAAAATTTACTGATTTTTTTTTTTGGTTAAACGCTAATTTAGACTGAATTTTTATAGATTAAAATCGCCAGATGTAACATAATCATTCTAACTGAAATTTAACTGATTACAATTTACAAAGAATGCAAAGTGCAATACGTTCGTTATTATCCTTATTAGAAAAAATAAATTATTTTTTCAATGTAACTATTCATATGATTTCTTTGCAACTTTTTCAAAGCATTTTTGGTTCAAATTTAAAATCTGCAGTAAAGTTTAAAAAATATTTAGAATTAACAAAATGATGACTTTTTTGAAAATACAAGATATTCATTTACATTAAAAAATACAAGAGATACAAAAAAGGTTTCAGAAACTAAATTATTTCTCATTAAAAGATCTACCAACAAATGTTTTGATCACCTATTCGACATTAAAAAAATTTTTTTCGTGATTAAAAAGGATAATATTATCTTTAAAATTTAAAAAACAAGTTTTTTTGTGTCTAATATCACTGAAATTTCCTAAAAGAATATACCTTTTACGCAATAATATGGATTTTTTGAAAAAAATACATATATTAAAAAAAAATGTGGAAAATATTGCAAATTGATAAACGAATCGTTTTTACATCTCTTAAACATAAAAAAATTTAATTTATGAACTTTTTTAGTATTTCGCCTACTTTTAGAATAAAATCAAAATTGGCGATTATTAGAAAAATTACTAAAATTTCTTCAATTTTTCTGTGAAAAGAACCCAATGAAAGAGTCCAATGGTTTTTAGTGGAAAATTCATTGTTTTAGAAAAAAAGTCCACTCTTCAATATCTTATAAAAATTCACCTTAAAAAGACTTCAAATTTTATTATTTTATTGAAAACTTAATTAAGTTATTCCATTGAGATTCAAAATTAAACAAATTTATTGAATTTTTTATTTTTAGTTTAAAAATCTATCTCTTCTAGCAGAAATTTCATTTTTTTGTGGACATTTTTGTTTGTTTTTTCATTGAAAAATTGATTGTTTCTGTAGAATTTTTAGCTTTTTGGTCGAATGTGCAACTATCTGGTTCAAAATTGTTTAAAATTGGTTGAAAGGAAACTTTCTTTCTTAAAAATTCACTACTTGGTTAAAAATGTATTTTTTTTTGTAAATTATTCATGTTTTTTAATTTGAAATTAAGGTACTTCGTTTTTTTTGTTTGAAAATTTAATTGTTTATTTAAGAAATCAACCACGAAATGTTCCAAAATGTAAGAGAAAAAATTCTGTAATTTATGCAATAATGCATAATTATACTTTATAGCATGATTATTTGTTGAATTTACCATTCTTTTTTTCAAGCAAATTTACTAATTAAAAAGTAAATAAAAAAAGCTGAGCACACAACCCTTATCAAAATTTACAAATTACTTGAATGATTCCTAATTTTTATTGAAAATTCATCTTTTTTAATTGAAGACTTAACTACTTCGTTAAAAGTTCACTTACTTTGTTAGTTATAAAATTGAAGGATTTTATTGAACTGCCAAAAATGAATTTTAGTAATTAAAAATTTAACTTTTGTATTAAACATTACTTTTTTTAATAATAAATTTTTTTAACTAAAAATATGACTATTCTATCTTTACTTGTAAACTGATCATTTTAGTTAAAAATTTAAACTAATTTCTTAAAAACTAATTTTATTAGTCAGAGATGAGATGAGATGAATTTCGGAAAGAAAATTAAAACGTTTTGTAGAGAATCCAACATTTTGGCTTCAAAATTAAAAAATTAATTTTATTATTATATTTAAAAAATGTATCCGTCTACTCGAAATGTTATGTTTGTCACTCATAACTTCAACTCGTTTGTCAAAAATTAAAATTTTTTTTGTCAAAAATAAAAATTTATTTTGTATGAAATATTAAAAATAACTTTTTTAGTTGAAAATTAATCATTCTAGTGTAAATTTAACTCCTTCGTTGACAGTTGAGCTGCTTACTATTTTTATAATTAATACTTTTAGATTAAGATTCATAATTGCATTTCAAAATTAAACTGTCCTGTTAAAAATTTCTTTTTAGGTTTTCGGAGCACCGGGCCGTAGTCCTTTGTATCTTTTTTTCTTTGGTGATGCCGCGAGACTCGAAGAGAGGAATGGAGGGGGTAAAAAGGAGTATTTCGAATTTGACTGGGGGAATTGGAAATTATAATTTTCTGTAGAGGGGATGATCAGCAAGACGCGGCGAAAGGAATGGAAGGCAAGGAACAAGGGGAGGGAGAAAAATGGGGGAGGGGGCCGTGACGAGACGTGAGAATGGGCAAGTAGGGGAAATGAGGAGTGGGAGGATGAGTGAAGCGCGCGCAAGCGCGATTGAAACAGAAGGGTGAGGGGGGATTTCAAGGACGTAATTGATGACCTGACAGGTTAAAAGACCCTTTTTATGCAGGCGCATGCCGTCTACTTTGACCCATTTTTATTTAATTATTTTTCGTTTTTTGTTAGAATTGATCATTTTGATTTCAAATTCTACTATTTGATTGAAAATTAAGCGACTTTAATTTATTTCTGCTTATATTTTTAATTTTTGTAATCTACAAAGTATTATAGTTTTCAGTGTAAGTTAAAATACATTTTCGCTTTACGGTCTGACGTGCATAATGTCATGAGGTTATATAGCCTTGGTATATACTTACATCCAGAACATTAACTCTAGCAGTAAAAAGCACTTGGTCGCGCAAGTCGTTGCAAATGATACTACCGTGTTAGAAACGACCTTTTAAAAGCCTGTTGCTGTAGCCACTGGGTCGAATCTAGAATAACGACTTGTTGTCAACGATCTACTCAAAGATCAAATATTTGCTTTTTCCTTCCTTATTACTATTTTTCGAAATGATTACATTCCTTAAGCCCTTTAGAATCAGGCGAAAAAGAAAATATCGTTTCAAACATGTTTTCAAGAAAAAGACAGTTTAGAGTCACATGATATTTGCAGGGCCAATCTTTTTGGGATAGTTGAATCCAAATCTGAAGTTGTATTTTCAAAATCAAAATGGCAGATCCAATATGGCGGACATGAAATAATAAAGGTCTCTTGATCTAAATAAAATTGCTCGTAATAAGGTCTTTAGGGTCGCTGATTTTAAACCTGATTTTGGATTTTTTAAATTTAACTTTATAAATTTTAATAATTGATAATTTTTATAATTTTGATAAATTTTGAAATTTGCTTCATCAAATTAGCGATACTTAGATTTCTGAGGTCACTAAATTAAAATCTGGTGTTGGATTTTCAAAATCAAAATGACGGATCCATTATGGTGTACTTGAAATATGAAAACTTTTTGGATCTGGATAAAACTGGTGGTGTATGTTTCTGGGGTCGCTGATTTTAAATCTGAAGTTGAATTTTCAAAATTTAAAACGGCGTATTAAATATGACTCACGGATGATTGAAAATGCCCGGACATATATCAAATTAGTCATAACTAGGTATTTAGGGTCACTGAATTTAAATCTGATCATTGATTTTCAAAATTAAAAATCACAGATCTAATGTGGCGCACGAAAATTGTCAAAAATGTTCAGAACTTGATCGGATTTTTCATATTTACTTTTTTGGGGTCTTGAAAATAAAATATGATCTTGCATTTTCAAAATGTAAGATGGCGGAGATAATTTATTAAAAATCTTCGTATCTGGATAAATTAAATTGGCCATAATTAAGGTTTTGAAGTCGCTAAATTGAAATCTGGTGTCGGACTTAAAAAATTCAAAATGGCGGACCTAACTTGGCGCACTTGAATTATTAGAAATTTGAAAATATTGATCAAATTAGTGATACTTATGTTTTTGAGGTCGCTGAATCGAATTATAATGCTTGCTTTTCTAATTTAAAAATCACTAATCCAATACGGTACACCAAAATTATCAAAAATATTTAGAACTTTATAGATTTTTTCATATTTACGTTTTTGGTGTCCTTGACATGAAATTTAAATTTGTCTTTTCAAACTTCAATATAGTAGACATGAATTTTTAAAAACTCAATGCAATTTAATAAACCTTTTTGATAAAAAAAATTATCATTGTTTATTATTATTTTCTCTGGTGCGGTTTTTTCTGTAATTTTCCATTTTCTGTCTACCTTGTACTTAGAGAGAGGTGATAATTAATTCAATTCAGCAAAAAATTTTGTTAAAACGATATTGTTTAATCAGATAGGTTTGTTTTGAACAATAATCATTTTCATAAACAATTGTATTTCTCAAATTAAATAATTTGCATCTTAAGCTTAGTGAAAACTGAAGAAAATATTGGATATTTTTAAAAAATCACAATTTTCTAGCATTGTGGAAAAAAAATATTATTAGAAACAATAATTAATTGCGTAAACAATTTTTCTCACTTGCACAAGTTATTACTTCATTTTTAGTAAGAAACCGAAACATTTATATTAAAATAATATATTGAATATTATATTAAAGAACCGCAAAAAACATTATGATTACCAAAAACTGACGAATCAATTTTTCACTAATGGGATTTTTTCAATAACATTTACAATTCTGAATAACATTTACAAAACCAAAAAGTACGAACTTTCAAGAAAATAGTTGAATCTTCAACTAAAGCAGATTAATTTTTAAGCAAACAGTTACAATTTTAATCCAGGAAGTGAAACAGTTGCATTTTTAAGCCAAAGATATTATTTTCTACCAAAAATTCCATTTCAAAAAACTGCTTGAATTTAAACATAAATAGATTACTTTTAAACCAAACAGTTACACGTTTAATAAATAAAAGATAAAATTTCGATCAAAAGCCAAAAAATTTCCACCAAGAAACTTTTTTTATTCAAGAGAGAAGAAATGTTCAGCAAATTGTTGAATAATTAAATATTAAATAACTCTAAATAGTCGAAATTTGTTCTAAAATTATAGAATTTATTAATTCAAAAGGATTTTTTTGTTAAAGATCAATTGTTATACCTAGACGATTTTGTTACAAAACAGGTAAACCTGCAGCTCAAATATTAATTTTCACTGATACAAAAACGAATTAAATAAAAATTAAATTCTCAACTAAAGATATTGATTTTTTACTAATAAAATTAATTTTTAAAAGTATTTTAATTTATCAGTTATTATTTGAACTTTCACCTAAAAACAAGCAAATTTTAAGGAAAAATAGAATAGTAAATTTTCAAGTAAAAAAAAATAAATTTCAAAGCAAAAAACTAATTTTCAACAAAATGGTTGAATATTTAACCTTTCTACTGAATGTTTAACAAATTTTTTTAACCAAGCAGTTAAAATTTCTACTAAAAACAATCAATTTTCAACAAAAAATAGAATAGATCAATTTTTAGTTAACTAAATCAGTTTTTAGTTGAAGAAGTAAATTTTCAAAAAATAAGGTGAATTGAACAATGTTTAACGTATTAGTTAAGTCCCTGAGCCAGTACTTTAATTATTAATCAGAAAGTTGTATTCTTAATAAAATATGATAGTTCAATTTTTAACTAAAAAGAATCAATTTTTCAAACAAAACTGGAATAGTTAAATTGCAGGGAAACAATTAATTTTCTGAAGAAAGAACTATTTTTTATCAAACTGGTAAAATCTAACCAAAAAATGAATTTTCCCACAAAGTAATTCAAACCAGTAGTAGGATTTCTCACCAGTAAAGAAAAATTTTGAAAGAAAAATTTTATTTTTCAGTTTTCATGACAAATTATTAATTTTCTACCAAAAAAGGAATAGTTAAATTTTTTATTTAAAAAATTTAATAATCAATAAAGAAAAAGGAATTTTGAAGAAAATAGAGTAATCTTTAACTAATAAAATAATGTTTCAATATATATAATCTAGTGCTTAAATTTTCTACTGAAAAAATTAACATTTAAGAACATATAAAAATAATTTTCAACAATATAGTTTAATCTTCAATGTTTAAAATGAATTACTAACAAATCCTTTAAAATGATTAATTGAATTTTCTACCAAAAAAGACAAATTCTTAATTAAAAATATGATATAATTATTGAAATCTTAAATAGAAACTAGTATTTTTCTACTAAAAATAGGATTTTTTGATCATCAATTTGATGAATTTACGAAATAGAATAAAAAATATTTGGAAAAGGAAAACAATAAAAAAATTTTTAAAAATAGGAAATTCTGTCTTTTCAACAATAAATTTCGATATTAAACCAAATTCTAAAATTATAAAATGTTGATTTTTTGACGAAGGTTAACTTTTAATAAAAAAATAAGAATTTTCGATACTGAAAAAACTCTCTTTCATTAAGCAGAAAAAGCGAAAAGAAAATTTGTTTATGTTTAAATTTTTGTCATAACTATTTTTCCTTTCAAAATTTTCACTGGTCGCTTCCTTTCACCTCAGGGATGAAAAAATACATTTTTCTTTTTTTGTGCTTAAACTCCTAAAATGTAGGTGCGATCGAAGCTTTATATTATAAAGTATGCTATAAAAGTAAAAATAACCCAGAATAAAGACACGTGTGAAAAAATAAACTGAAAATGAGTGGTCAAAGTGTGCTATAAAAAAAGTAGAATTTCTCGCTAAAAATAAGACATATTGGTGGAAAAGTAATAATCACAATAAAGTTACGTTCGAAAATCGATTTTTTCCACACGTGTTGTGACCCACTTTCCAGGAAATACTTATTTACGCTATGAAATCACGAATAAAAAATTAAAAATTAACAAGTTCTATAATAGATCCAAATATGATCTTTAAAAAGTGATTTGCTATTTAAAATTATTCAATAATTGAGAATTCCCATCGACAAAAAATTTATTTGTCACATTTTTAATAAAATATTTTAATCATCAAGTAAAAAAAAGCATTTTTAGAAAAAAGATGAATCAAGTATATTTTTTAACAAAAAAGACGAATTTTTAACAATGTAAATGTATATATAACGGAAAAAGATCCAGTTTCAACTTAAAATTTTAATTTTTAACCAAGAATAAAGATATAAATGAAAACCAAGAATTTGTGGAAAAAGATAGATCATGAACAAACTACTAACATTTTCAACTTTACACCAAATCTTTATATTAAACAGAAAATATAATATTTCAATGAAAATACTACTTTTCAAAAAAAAAAAAAAATGAATATTTAACAACATTGTTGAATCCTTTAAAAGAACAAATCGAAATTTTGCACTAAAAAATATCAATTTTCAAGTAAGAATGAAATAATTGAATTTGCAGTAAAGAAATTAATTTGTAACACAAAAATGAAGCCAATTCTCCAGAAATAGAAAAATTGTGAATCAACTTAAGTAAAGAGACAAATCTTTATATAAAAAAATATTTTGAACAAAGTAGTTCAACTTTAAACCGCTAAATTAAGTTCTTGAATAAAAAATGGATTTTTTCACCAAATAATTGCATTTTCTAAAAAACAATTAAATTTTCAATTAAATAGTAACATTTCTAACAAACCAATCTGTTCAGTAAATCCAAAGGATATTATTTATTTGAATTTTAATAAAAACATTGCAAAGAATTGACGAATACCATTCGACCTCAAATTAAAAGCATTTCAAAGATTTTAGGTATTTTTAAAGATTCCAGAACATTTTGAAGAATTTAAACGATTTTAAGAGATATCAACAAATTTCCAAAAAATTAAAATATTTGAGTGCACTTTTGGGCACATGCGCAGTTGAAAATTTCGGCATCCGCTAATGGCCATTTATTGTATATCTGTTACAGGCAGCGGGAATAAATATAATCCGGGAATATATATAATCCCTAGGAACTATACATAATGCCTAACAGAAGCCAGACAAAGTATTTCATAATCTCTGTTGTACAGATTGCCTAGGCATTATATATAATGTCCAGAGGAGACTAGACAAAGCGTATATAATAAATTTTCAGTCAGGATTTTCCGAATTTTTGAACTTATTTTCAACTTTTTAATTAGTGGCAGCTGATAATTAATTAAAGTTTCAACTCGATTCACCTAATATTGACGATTCTGAATAAAATTTGAAAACCTTCTTTCTTATTTTGAATACGTGTTAAACTTCAATGTATGACATGAATTTGTACATTTCATAAATTTTCCAGGCATTGATTAGAAGTTTTTTAAATCAAATGTATGGATTTAAATGATTTCAACTTTGCAAATCCCCAAAAATTACCTTTGTTTATTAATTTGCTTTTACCATGATAAATTGTATTTTTTGACAAACTGGAAACTATTTTGATAAGTGACAAAAAGTTTCAAATTTTTTAAACTAATTATTATTTATAAACAATTATTGTTAGTTTAAACAATTTCTTTCTCACATGTGAAAAGTCAAGTCATAATTTTTTGAGATAAATCATACAGTTGATGAATTACAATAATAATATTTCAAACTTAGCCTATTTGGAAATTAATTATTTGATCCATTTTTTTCAATAATTTTTCCTGAGTTTTTTTACAGGATAATGACACAATTAAAGAAAGATAAAAGTGATTTTTTCAAAATATTTTTCAATTGTCTTTAAAATTTTTATTTATTTAAACAATATTTTCACTTTCCACCTTCCTTAAACTAGTTTTTGTTGACCGATTTAAAAATGATATGGAATTTATTTCTCCCTAAAACAAATTTAAAAAGCGGAAAGGAGGGATCGACCGCCAAAAATCGAAATTTAAATTTTTACAGGTATAAATGTGGACACAATGTTCTTGCACGCATTCAAGGCCTTTTTTATGAATCTGAAAACAATAAAAAATAGCATTTTTGAGAATATTAAAAAACAAAACTGTTTAAAAAATTAAAAAATAGTTAAAATAACTTTTGGGAAGTTGCTTGTCATGAATCTCTGGGTTATATATAATGCCCAAGGCTTATATATAATGCCTAGGGATTATATATAATGCCTAAGGGCTATATATAATGCCTAGTGATTATATATAATGCCTACGGATTATATATATAATGCCGAAGGGTTATATATAATGCCTAAGGGTTATGTCTAATGTCTAGGGATTATGAATAATGCCTAAGGGCTATATATAATGCCGGAGGATTATATATAATGCCTACGGATTATATATATATATATATATATATATATATATAATGCCTAAGGGTTATGTCTAATGTCTAGGGATTATGAATAATGCCTAAGGGTTATATATAATGCCTAGGGATTATATATAATGCCTAAGGGTTACATATAATGCCTAAGGGCTATATATAATGCCGAAGGATTATATATAATGCCTGAGGGTTACATATAATGCCTAGGGATTATATATAATACCTAAGGGCTATATATAATGTCTAGAGATTATATATAATGACGAAGGGTTATATGAACCATTTATATATAATGCCTAAGGGTTATATATCATGCCTAGGGATTATATATAATGCCTAAGGGTTATGTCTAATGTCTATGGATTATATATAATGCCTAAGTTTTATATATAATGCCTAGGAATTATATATAATGCTTAGGAATTATATGTAATGCCCAAGGGTTATACATAATGCTTAGGGATGATATGTAATGCCTGAATTATTTACTTTGCATGTAAAATATCAACGAATTAAAAAGAAAACCTCGAAAAGAGTTCCTTTAGAGCCTAGGTTCTAAAGCATGCTGTATTTCACTTAGGCCATAACGTTACTGAAACTCCAGTTTTTTCTATGAAGTTACTTTTTCAAAAAATTACAAAGTTACACAAAAAGATACAAAAAACGTAACTTTTTAGGCATTTAGTTCCTCGTCACAATTCACTACCTAACTCTACCTATTATACAATACTTGTAATTAGGTCTTAAATAGTGGATGCGTAACATTGTGCTATCCCTGATTAGGATGAGGATAGAGGTTAATTAAGTGAAATTGATGAAGCTGTAAATAAACCTATCAATTTTCGACGACCTTCCTTTAACCTATTATTAGAAACTGTGAGCTGTGAGTTAATGTGTCATTTATCGATTTACAAAATTGATAGAGTCGTGGAGGAAGCTTTATTTAACATCGGTTATCAATCAAAAAATATTTTTATATAGATGGAAAGTCAAACATTAAAAAATAAATTGCAAAATGGTATCATGTTCTGAGAAGAAAATTTCGTTTATCAGTGTATCCGCTTTCTCAATTTTCGGTGATCCTCAGTAATAAAAAGTCCTATTATGATCCCATTGGGATCCCGAACAAAGTCCCGATAAAGTACTCTGTAAGAGAAAAATAAGTACTGAAACCGAATTTTTTGAAATTATTTGAACGTCTAATTAGGGGAAAAAAGCAATAAAAATGTTCCATTTTATTTTCATCCAATTTTTTACAAATGCTGCCGGAACTTTTATACGATAAATTTATCGAAAATATCCTATTATTATTTTTTATTCTCTAAGTTTTATATACTTTTTAGGACCAAGGTACTGCGAAAGTTCCATTTTATTTTAAAAAAATTTTTACCAGTTCTGATAACACTTTTGCAAGACAATAGTTTCGAAAAATTTACTCCTAATTTTTCTATTTTCATTTTGGGCAGAACTTTTTTTAGGTCAAATAAGTCGGAAAATTCCAATTCTTTTTTTAATTTTTATAATACTTCAGACATTGTTATAAAAAAAGTACTAGAAAATTTTTTGTTCTGTTTTATTTTTTTCGAAATAATACCAAAAAATTCCAAACTAATTTAGTTTTGTTTCTGTATCAAAAACTTACAAAATTTATGGGGATCTTTTTCGGGATCCCAATGGCATCTGAATGGGCCTTTTTCACTCCGAATGATGAAATGTTCCGTTTAAAAAATCAGATATAAAAAAAAACTTATTCCTAGCTACCGAGTTTCTGAGTAAATTAAAAAAAATTCAACGAAAAAATGTGATTGAGTTCAGAAGGAAATGGTGGGACTTTTTTTTGAATTTCATTTAAATTTTAATCATCAATTAAAAGAAGTAAAATAGATGTAGACATCGAGTTCAACACTTTCTCAAAATTTTCTAAATATAATACATTGCAAAAAAAAAAATGCAAAAAAGTTTGACAAATTTCAAAAAAATTCGAAAACTAAGTTCATTTAGAAAATGTTTTGCCACACTGTTATTACAATTTATTTGATTTGTCGAGTTAATATTCGAATTTTTCAAAAAGATTGATTTTTTTTAGATCGCGCAACTCATAAAGTATTAATTAAAATTTAGTAAAAATAAAATAATATGATTTTGTGCAGATTAAATAATGTTAACGAAATAATAAATTCCTTTATTTAAATAAAATTTTACTTTATTCATTTCTACAAACTTTACTTTGCTGTAGAGAAATGAAAAGTTAAATTCAATAAAACTGTCCTAATTACAAAGTCTAACTTTTTTCCTATTAGAAATACGGTGGAAATCGTGAACTACTTTAGAAACTCGAGTCTAACTATAACTGTGTTATAAAAACTTACAAAAGAGGAGATAAACGATAGTAATCCAATTTTGAAACTGAATATTAGCCCAATAAATGAAACAAATTCAACATAAATCGCTACTAATAGTTTTTTTTTTAATTTAATTTTTTGGAATCTGATAAAGGACGCTAAGTTTTTAAGTAGAGAGCAAATTTGCAATTTTTTTCGGAATTAAAAAATAAGTTTCTTTGAGCCAACAAAATAATTTCCTTTAAATGTTCTCAAAATCTTATAATATTTTTCAAACTACCTTTTTC
The DNA here is from genome assembly GCF_010883055.1 of Belonocnema kinseyi. Taxonomy (NCBI): domain Eukaryota; kingdom Metazoa; phylum Arthropoda; class Insecta; order Hymenoptera; family Cynipidae; genus Belonocnema; species Belonocnema kinseyi. The sequence continues at coordinate 132,681,382 of NC_046659.1, read as the reverse complement.
TGTACCGATTCAGCAACGCAAATGCCGAAAAACAAATTTCCTATTTTTTTCCTAAATTGGTTTCTCATCATCGCCTAAAAATAAAGAAACGTGCCTTCGGCCAAAAAAAATTTCACCTCTAATTTCTTAAAATGTAATGTTTTAAAATCCAATCTTTTTTGTAACGGTTTAAAATTGAGAAAATGTGCCTCATCGCTAAAAAATATACTTGCTTAGCCATTATTTGAATCCTGATAACATTTTTTATCCAAAAATTTTTTGTATTGATTCAGCAACTCGTTTTTAAAAATAAAATTTTATCCAAAATTTTCCCGGAGTTTAATATGTTCCTAACCTAACCGAACCCAATATAACCCAACTCAACCCAACACAAGTCAACCCAACCCAACTCAACACAACCCAACCTAACCTTACCCAACCTTACCCAACCCAACCTTACCCAACCAAACATAACCTAACCGTACCAAACCTAACCTACCCTAACCTGGCCTGACCTAACCTAACCTAACCTAACCTAACCTAACCTAACCTAACCTAACCTAACCTAACCTAACCTAACCTAACCTAACCTAACCTAACCTAACCTAACCTAACCTAACCTAACCTCACATATTTCAACCTAACCTAACCTAACGTATGCTAACCTCACATAACCTAACTAATAAATTTCGAAAGTAATATCTCATTATTTTGTTAAATTGAAAGTTCGACTTTTATTTACGTATTTTGTCTCTCGTTCAAAAGAGGAAAATGTGAGGCCCTTTCAGCATATTACTCTTCAATTTAATTAATTACCTTTATTAAATGAGATAATTATTATATAATATTGAGGAATAATAATAAAAATATACTAAAAATAATAATATTAGCAGTTTTTATTAAATAAGTTTGATGAATAATTGTTTTCATTTCAATTAAAAAATTACACGAAATGTTTAGAGAAATAAAAAAGAAATACTTTCGGCTGGTTTTTAATACGTTCATTTTTCTTATTATTTGTATTACTTTGTCGCCACAGTTTCTTTGTTATTTGAAAATAGAGAGACTGGCCAAATATTTCTTTCTCTTTTGTTTTTATGAAGAATCCTTTTAATTGTTCTATGATTAAAAAACTGTTATTTTTCATTATGATTTAATAATTAAAATAATGATTAGTTCGCTTATTTTACTGCGATTCGTTTTAATTAAATATTTCTATATTCATCAATTTTCTAACAATATTACTTTGCTTGATTTTGTGCTTTCACAACATTAATTTCCATCAACATGAATGAATAGAATATTAAAATTCATATACGTACTTTGTGGACTTTTTCACACTGAATAATTTTTCCTTTAATTTTTTCCATCTCTCCTTTCTTATTTATTACATTCTCATCAGAGAAGGTATTAGATTTGTGTAAAATTTGACCCCCCCCCCCAGTTTTTATCAAATACACGATAACTTTTGAAAAAATTAATCTATTAGATTGCCCTTTGGTACACTCGTATAGTGTCCTAAACTAAATGTCAAGTTTTTTAGCCAGCCATTTTGGATGAAAATTCAAAAAATGGGCATATTTTGAATATTTTTGAGACCACTTTTTTAAAAATTCCAAAATTCTCTGTACGGTTGTTCATAGTATTCAAAAAATGTAACGATTTATCCCTATGACTTTTTTCGAGAAATCGAAAATTATTAGAGTTATAGCATTTCGAAATCCAAAAAAAAAAAAAACTAAAATGAATATTTTAAGCCAAACAACGCATGATATGAAAAAAAGTCAGGAATAGAACAATTTTGCATTTCGAAAGCCTTACCAGATTATGCTGACAACTTTTTTAATTTGGCCGAAAGGTTGAAAATCTTTGAAGCCACATTCGAAAATTCTCTGTACGGTTATTTATAGTATTCAAAAAATTTAACAATTTATCCTAATGACTTTTTTTTCGAAAAATTTAAAAATTACTAGAGTTATAGCATTTTCGAAATCCAAAAAAACAAATAAAAATTTTAAGCCAAACAACGCATGATATGAAAAAAAGTCAGGAGAAGAAAAACTTTGCTTTTTGAAATCCCTACATGACTATGATAACAACTTTTGCAATTTGGTTGAAAAATTGAACATTCCAAATTTGATCCGACCAAAAATTATGAAAAATCCAAAAATTCAATTTTTTTGGTCAAACTATGCAAGACACGAAAAAAATTAAAAAGCTCAAATTGCGCGTACTGGAAAGAACTACAAATTTATAACAAATCACTTTTCGATATAAGCTACGAAAAAAATGAGACAAAACTTGTTCATCCAAAAAAGAGCTAGGATTTTTAATAAGATACATAGTTTTTGCTTTAGTCGTAAAAAATAACATTGCAAATAAAAATATTAAATTTGTTTGAAAAAACGACACAAGGTAAGAACTTAAATTACCAGACAAAAGTTGTTCTCCCCAAAAGATCTATAAATTTATTATCAATCATTTTTCTTAATGACGAAAAGGTTTTCTTTTAATCGTAAAACATAAGATTAAAAATTCAAAAATAAACTTTTTGGAAAAAACACAGAAAAGACGAAGTAGGTCATAGGTTCCTACATAGGACCCTATTTAGGTTCCTGTATTAGACCCTATGCAGATGCGCAGTCGTTTTTATTTGATCGTAAAAAACAACATTAAAAATAAAAAAATTTTTAAAACTAGGAAATAAGAATTAGTATGATTCAAATTTTATGCATATTATGAATTGTAATGATATACATTTATTTGAAATGAAACATGTTTCAGAGCATCTTAGAATATAATTTAAAGCAAAGTAAGAAACAAATACAAAAATAATCATGATAAATACAATTTGCTGTTTATTTTGCAATTTTTTAATAAGTAATCCCTGGCAGAGTTACATAAAAATGTATTATAATTGATATAAAAGTGTTGTGTATAATGTAGACAAGTTGACATTATGTACAAAATTGAGGGCGAAGCACGAGATACGTGATGAGAATGTGTTCGTTAAAGCTAAAAGAGCTTTAACAAAAGAGAGTTCAAAATCAAAAAATTACAGTTGTTGGTCCGTTCACTTTTGATTTTAAAAGGTCTGTGCCCGAATGCGGAAGAAATGCAAAGACCAAGCCCGGAGTGCGGTTGCCCTCAGTCGCGTGCCGCAGGTGCGCTGAAACTCTCGAGCTAAGCTCTTTTAACGAAAGAGAATTCACAATCACAAAATTACAGCGGTGGATGTTTTGTGTTTTAATTTTAAAATGTTTGCGCAAGAATGTACGAAAATTTAAAGACCGAGCGCGTAGCGCGAGGTAAATACATAATTGAGCGCGAAGCGCGAGAACCAACCGTCGCGCGCTCTAGTCGCGCTCAAACTTGCTAGCCGCGTGCGCAGCGCGCGATGAGAATGTCGAAAAATAAAATTGCTTAGTTTCGAATTTATGAAAAATATCAATTAATTCAAAAAAATTCTTTCTCCTATAGAAAGTATTTCTAATTTGTTAGGAGATAAGCCCTATATTTTATAGAACAAACACAAACAGTTTTTAAGGTATTATTAAACTTGAAGTGCGAAAATGTAAAATTTTAGAATTTAAAAAAAGATTAAAATCCAATTGAAAATCTTATTTAACGTCCAAAATCCAAGTTAGTGTGAAGAATTACTGAAAATAAAACTAAGAGTCTAACCACCAAATTTGAACAACCACCATAAAATGTTCGAATTGTACTCTGAAAAAAAAAACATTTTCCTTTCTCGCCCTAAAAAAGAAAAAAAATTCGTTTTCCCTTTGGTCCAAAATAAAAAAGGGGAAAGAAAAATAAGAAGGCAGCCAACCAAATCCCTCTTCGTTTCTTTTTTATTTATTTAATCTTTTTTATCTTTATTATTATTAAATAACAATAAAATGTTCACGAATGTATTTTTATTTTGATCTCATACTTTTAAAAATAACAAAGACGAAAGAAACAAAAAAGAGAAGGAATGGGATTTGGTTCGTTGCCTTCATATTTTTCTTTGCTCCTTTTTATTTTTTTCCAAAGGGAAAACGAATTTTTTTCTTTTTAATGCAAAAAAAGAAAAAAGTTTTTTTCAGCTTACAATAGGAAAATTTTATTCTGGTTGTTCAAATTTGGTCATTAGATCCTTGGTTTTATTTTCAGGACTTCTACACTTTAGTACGAAAATGTTTAATTCCGTTACAACTGTGAATACTGGAAGAAAAAAATTTAATTTGCAGGTACAGAAAAAAATAAAAATTTTGTATACTACAAAGATTTCTGTAGTACCTTAAAATGTATTTTTTAAATAAAATTGACTAAAGGGACAATGTGCAAGAATGACGTAACCAATATTCTTTTGAATTCAAAATAATTGACATGAATTCTGCAAATAAATGAAGGAAAATTTATGATGGTATTTTTTTACCAAAAGGAAGAAATCTAGAGGGTAGCGTTTACAATATCCAATGAATAAATTGCTTATTGGGAACCCTACTCAATATAAATCAATTTTTTGTTCTTGAGGGTTCTTTGTTGTTTCCAGCTTCCCTGATTAATTTTTCCTTTTTCTTTTTTCGAAAAAAGAGGAGCAGTAAAATGGTCTTCTGATTATTGACTCTTATCAAATAAAAGATTTCCTTTATTTCATAAAACGAAGAACATTTTGAGTCTGAAGGGTGAGAACCTTGCTCTTGATGAGAAGCTATTATGAAATCTGCAAACAATACCTTCTCGATATAAACATCAGGAGAAGATGAAACGTGAATCCTGCATTGATCGTGTAGAATTCAAACAATCCGACCTTATTCTTTTCATCACATTATTACATTCTCTTAGAATTTAGATAGACAAAGCTTTACGTCAACTGATCGAGATGAATGAAAATCTCGGATGTATTTCTTAACCGACTCAAAAGTTTTTTTTTATAAATGCTCAGCAATAATTTTTAAGAGAATTGTGGTTTGCTTTTTTAAAATTTTTTTTACAGAGCAACAATATATAAACAAATATAGTGACAAAATTGATTTAGTTTTGTGAATTTTTATCTCAAGAAAAAAATACAGATAGAAACTCACTATCAGCCGGAATTATTGCACATGCATTTATAGAACGTAATTATTTTTAATAATATTTAACTTGATTATTATAAACAATTTTTATAAACCAATTCTTATTAATGTTTTTTTATCATAGAAAAAATCGTTTGTTTCACGCTAGTTGCTAATATTTTTCATAAGAGTCATAATTTGTAACAAAAATATTAGCATGAGTTAACAGCTATTGTTTTTATAAACATTTATATAAACAAATTCTTTATAAACGTGGTTTTCTTATGGTTAAATAGATTTTTCTGAACAAATGTGATTCACAAATGTCTTTAAAGCCATTTATATACATTAAGCTTTCTCAAACATAAACAATATAGATTGTTTATAACAATTTAATTAAACAAGTCTCTTAATCGGCCGTTTCCTCGTAGAAAAAAATGTGTTTTTCTTCAATAATTAGTAGAGTGACATTTATTGCGGTGACTAACCAACGAATCGAAATAAGGAATAATTTATTTGAATGTTATAAACAATTTTTTTAACAAAACTATGATTTATTTTTTTTACATGGAAAAAGAACGCTGTGCAATAACGCTGTGCTTGCGTATTCAGAAGTCATTTATCTTTCATTAGTTTTGTACATAACTTTATGAAAAACAAATAAAAAACAAGTGACTCTCAACTAAAAGTTACAGTTCCAAGTACTGTATCTAAACATGATTCGAGTTCTGAATCGTAATTTATTTATTTTAAGTTTTTTATAATAATCTCATTATTATTATAAGTATCAATTTTTTCATTGATTTAATAACACAAATAAGATTATCACAAAAATGATTGAAGAAAAAATAACTTTTTATGCGACCAACCGCAGATTATCACGCATTGTCTTAAAATTGTTATTAACAATTATGCAAATTATTATTTGTGGCCCATATCCAATTTTAGAATCTTTGTTAGTTTATTGTCGGATAATTTCAGTGGAAAACCGTCCTTTTTGCATGTAAAAAAATAAATTATAGTTTTGTTAAAAAAATTGTTTATAACAATCATATAAATTATTCTGTATTTAAATTCGTTAGTTAGTCACCGTAATGAATGTCACTCTAATAATTATTGAAGAAAAAAACATTTTTTTCTAAGAGGAAACGGCCGATTAGGAGACGTGTTTAACTAAATTGTTATAAACAATCTATATTGTTTATGTTTGATGAAGCTTAAAGTATATAAATGGCTTTAAAGACAATTGTGAATCACTTTTGTTCAGAAAAATCAATTCAGCTATGAGAAAAACAAGTTTATAAAGAATTTGTTTATAGAAATTTTTATAAAAACAATAGTTGTTAACTCATGATAATTTCTTTGTGACAAATGATGACTTTTATGAAAATTATTAGCATCTAGCGTGAAATAAACGATTTTTTCTATGATAAAAAAACACTAAGAAGAATTTATTTATAAAAATTGTTTATAATAATTAAGTAAAATATTATTAAAATTAATTATGTTCTATGAATGCATGTGCAATAATTCCGGCTGATAGTGAGCTTCTATCTGTAATTTTTCTTGAGAAAAAAATTCACAAAGCTAAAATGGTCAATTTTGTTGCTATATTTGTTTATATATTGTTGCTCTATAAAAAAAATTTTAAAAAAGCAAAACACAATTCTCTTAAAAATTAATTGCTGAGCATTTCTGAAACAAAACTTTTAAATCGGTTAAGAAATGCGAACTGTGGGCGATTATGAACAGTAAATTCCTATTCCAGACTACTGTGGGGTGGTTCAGAAAAAGCCGAAGTTTACATTTCTTTCAGGAAAATGGCTCATTTTTTTCTATGTCAAGAAAATAGTTGAATTTTGAACCAAAAAAAAAAAAATTCTACACTGAGATGAATTTTCAACACAAACAGCCGAATTTTCGAGAGCAAAAATTTTCAAACAAAAATTTAAATTAACAAAAAACAGATAAAAATGTCATTCAAAGAAAGAATTTTCCAAAGAATAGTTAAAGACTAAACTAAATCGTAAAATTTGTAATTCAAACAAATTAAGTTTTTCGAAGGCAGTTTCATTTTTAACAAAAAGTTATTGTTAATCGAAACAAGATAAACTGTCAACAAAGAAGGATCACTTTTCTGCTAAAAAGATGAATTTTAAAATTTTTTAATTCAATTAATGAATTAATTAGGATGAATATTTAACAAAATAGATTAACTTTTGAAAAAAAATGGTGACCTTAACTAAGTAGTTAAGAAATTATAGTTAATAAAATTGTTAAAATTTAAGTAAGTTTAAGATATTTCAAAATTTTAAAAAGATTAAAAATTAATTTAAAATTTGAAAATATTTTTATATAATTTTTGAAAATATGTATGTTTGAAATATTTATAAATGAAAAAGTTGAAGCTTCAAAAGGATTTTGACACGATTCACGATAATAAAATAATTATCTTAGAATTCATAGGACAATTTAAAATCAATTTTATTTTGTAAAATTAATTTCAAGATAATATTCAAAAACATATTTAAAGATTACAAAAAGTGAATAAAATCGCCATAACAGAAAGACACTTGGTCAGTTTAAAATGTTTTGAAATACTGAAGAAAGATTTTTAATTTGAAAATATTTCAAGATTTTTTCAAGAAAATGTGAATTTTGACGATTTGTAGAAAAATTTTAAAAGTATTTAAAGAAGTTTAAAATGCTACGAGTGAAAAAAAACCGTCTTTATATTCATAGGAAAATTTAAAGCGATTTTTAAGTTTAAAAAGAAGTTTTAAGAGAATATCCATAAAGATTTCAAAAGTTTTTTTTTTTTATTTTCAAGGACAGTTCCATTTTTAGAAAAAAAGTTATTGTTAAACCAAGCAAGATAAATTTTAACCGAAGAGGTATCACTTTTCTACCAAAAAATGAACTTTCAATCCAAAAGGATTTATCTTCAACTATGGACTTATAAGTCATAAAAGATAAATGAAAAAAAAAGATAATTTTCAATCAAGAAAGATAAATTTTTAACAAGATACTTGAATTTTTAACCGAAAAGTTGAACTTTATATGAATAAGAATAATTTTTCAGCAAAATTCCTGTGAAACAGTAAATTTTTTAAGCTGTATCTAAAAATGGAACCATTAAATTTTTAGATAAAAACTGTAATAAAAAACAAATTTGAAAAAAAGGAATTTTCAACAAAGTTGTTCATTTTTTAACCTCAAAGGTGTATTTTTACAATTATTTATCTGGGTTTCAAAAATTTTAATTTGTGTAAACAATTTTCATTTGTTTAAACTGTTTTTTCTGTTGACAAAGTTTACACATTTTCTAATTAACATCAACTAGTTAGTCAAAATCAAAAATAGAAACGATCATTTCCCTTTATTTTTTATGGTTAAAATAATGTTTCATTATTAAAATGTAAAATTTGATCGGAATCTAGCAGAAAAGTGTAATTTTTATAAATTGTGTTACGAATATTTTCTCCTACAATGTTATTTTTTCATTCCTTATGACTTTTACAACAATTGAATTTTTAAGTTTTCATCTTGAATTTGAAAAATGTAAAATTAAAGTTTTAAAGACTTTAACAATTGAAAATGAAAAATATTGAAAATAATAAATATTTATATAATATATAAAATATGAAAGTACTCGTAATAAATAAAAAAGGGTTTAGCTAATTGACTGTAAATGTTATTCGATGATTTTAAAAACTGGAATGTAGTTTAAATTTTGAAAACTAAACAATGGATTTAACAAGACGATTTTGAATATATTTAAAATTATTTGTAATTTATTAATACCCTATTCAAATATAAAATTTTTTAATTTAAAATAAAGCATAATTATTAAAATTTAGCACTCTAAATAAATAATACACAATAATAATAAAATTTATCTAATAAATAATAGACATAAATGAATTGATAAACATTTAACTGTTTTGTTTGTGTTAAGAAATTTAAATATAAAACATTCAACTTAATAGGATTTATCTATATAAAAACGTTTAAATTTCACAATATTATAGCGTTTTAAATTCTTAAATTTTTATTGAGTTCAATGTGGGCAATTTTGTATTTTTAATATTGTTATGAAGGTAAGAAGAAAGAAATCTTTGTTCTCTATGCTATATAATTTAGAGAAGGATATTATGTTATTTTTATTATTTTTATTAGGTTGTAAAAAATAAAATTTTGGATATTTATTCTTTCCTAAATTGGAATATTACATCTTATTCTTTTTAGCTTTTTTCATAAAGTTTAAGGAAAGCATTTTTTAAGAACCATTTTTAAAATGAAATTGGATTATTTTTTATTTTCAACATTTTTATGCAATTTGAGTTGAGAAAACTTTAGTTTTTGCGTTTTTTTCTTCTTTTTTTTATATTTTAATACATAGAGTTGAGAGGTTAGAAAAGTTAAAAATTTGGGCTTTTAATATTTTTTTGAAACTAGGAGAGGATTTTCATTCTCTTTGGAATTTCTTTGACTTAGTCGATTTTTTTCAAATAACTTGAAATCTTTTTAAATAATTTTTCAAATATTTACTTAGTAATCTTTTAAAGACACTAAAACTTATAGAAATATTAAAAAATCCTATTAAAATAAACTTTAAAATCTGGGAAAGTCCCTTCTACTTCTTTGAAATCATTTAAAATCTCTCAAAATTGACTCAAATTAATTAAACTCTTTTAAAATCCAATACATTTTCTTAAACTGCTTAAAATCTCTTGAAAATCCTTAAAATCTTAAAGTTTTTTTAAATCCCTTGAAGTCTCTTAAAATGTATTAAAACCTTTTTAAATAACTTTTCAATAGCTCGCTTTACATTCTTTAAAATCACTAAAACTGTCTTTAAATCTGAGAAAATGTTCTGTATATCCTTAAACTTTTTTGAATTATTTTTAAATCCTTTAAAAGGAATCTTTAAAATCCCATCAAGTTCCTATAGTAATTCCTTAAAAGTACTTTAATTTTTAGAAATACCGAAAGATTTCTTGAAAATCCCTAAACTCCTCCGATTTTTTTCAAATTCCTTTAACTTCTTTAAAATTATTAAAAATTGTTGGAAATTCTGTACAATTAATAAAAATCTTTGAATTTTCTTTAAATTCTTAAAATATTGAAAAATTGGATCCCTTGAAATCTCTTCAAATTCATTAAAATTTTCAGTTATTTTATTAAAATTCCTTTTTTTTAGCAGAAAATTAATCTCGTTAGACAAATTTAACTATTTTGTTGAAATTTTGTTTTTCGGATAAGAAAATAATTTTTTCAATTGAAAATCTTTAAGGAAGTTCTGCAAAAATTCATAGCTTTGTACACGATTGGAACCAGAAATATATTTTTTTATCATTCTTGTATTTTGTTAAATTTATTGTTTTTAGTATAAAATTAATCTTCTTGGTTACAATATTTTTCTGAAAACTCGTTCTTTGATTGAAAATTAATTTTTTTAATGTTAATTTAATTATTTGACATTTGGTTGAAAAGTGATCTTTTATAATTGAAAGTTCAATTTATTGGTTAAAAATTGATGTATTGTGTCCAAGATTTATTTCTTGAGCAAAAGATTAAGGTTCCTAGTTAAAAATTTATTTTCTTTGGTGAAAGACACGTCATTTTTCTTAAAAATGTATTTCTTTCGTTGAGAATTGATTTTTTTTCGAATTCGTCTTGATTTTGTATGGAAACATTTTTTAAACTAAATTTTCAACTATTTCATATTTGATTTAAAATTTATATTTTGACAAGTGAAATATTTTGTTAAAAAATTAATAATCGTATTTGGTATAAAATGCATCTTTTTTGTTGAAACATTAATACTCTTGATTAAAAATTAATTTCTTTGGTTGAAAATTCAACTGTTTCCTAAAAAATTAATTTTTTGTATAAAAATTATTTTTGTTTGGTTTTGAAAAACAGAACTATTTTGTTAGAAATTATTTGTTTGATATTTGAAAAAATTTTCCAGAACCAAAAATTAACACGTTCCATTTTCGATTAATAATGAATCCTTTATTTGTAGAAAATTCATCTTTTTTTATGGAAAATCAATCTTCTTAGTCTATTTGGTTTTTGGTTGAAACGTTATCTTTTTTAAATACAAAGTTAACCCTATGATTGAAAATAAATGTATTTTGTTAAAAGTTAATTTTTTTGTAGAAAAAGAATGTTGGTTCTTGAAAATTCATTTTGTTCTTTGAAAGATTATTCATTTTCATTAAAAAAAATTTTCTGTGACTAAAAATTGATTTATTTTCTTGAAAATTTATCTTTTAGATAGAAAAAATCTTCTACGTTGGAAATTCCTCTTTATGGTTAGAAATTTAACTATTTAGTTAAAAGTTTAGTTTTTGGGGTAAAGATTTATCGTTTTCATTCGAAATATTGTTTTTTGTAGAAAATTAAACTTTATGGTTAAAAATTTATACATTTTGTCAGAAATTTGTCTTTTTTGTTGAAAAGTTTATCTTTTTGGTTATAATTTCATCCAATTTGTTATAAGTTAATTTTTTTGCAGACGATATTCAAAATTTTAGTTTAAATTCATCTTTTTTTTTGAAGATTTGATCGAAAATTTTTCTTAATCTATATTTTCAAGTTTGAAATTAAACTCTTTTGTTGAAAAATCATCATTATCTGTTAAAAATTAATTTTTTTACTAAAGAAATGTACTATTTCCCTTTGATTTAAAAAATAAAATTTATTTTATTTTCAGTTGAAAATACGACTTTCTAGATAGAAAATTAATCTTTTTGGTTAAAGATTCATCATTTTAGTCGAAAATTAATTTTTTTAATTTAAAATTAATTTTCTTGAATGGAAATATAAAGAATCTATTTCTGGTTGAAAATTTAACTTTTTTAGTTAAAAATTCATAAATTTTGTCGAAAAATTTTTTTTAATAAAAAAAATATATTTTTCTGGGTTGAAAACTCACCTATTGAGTTAAAAGTAATTTTTATGGAAGATTGACCATTTTAATTTAAAGTTCAGTTCTTTGATGAAAACTTATCTCAATCTAATATGTTTACTAATTTCTTTGATTGAAAATTCAGAAATTTTATTAAAGATTCGTATTTTTTGGTAGAATAATTTTTGTTCTGGATATTTTTTTTGATTTCTAAACTTCACTTAGATGCATGATATTTTCAAAATTCTCTGATTTTTCTTTGACTAATTTTTCATTTCAAATTATTAATATTTAAATACCTGCATTTTAATCTCATAATTTTTCTACCATGGAATATTTCGTAAGCGGAATAAAACAGTGTTTCATATACAAATTTAAAATTATGAAATGTATTAATTTATAAAAAAAAAAATTTCTTCTACTTTGAAAGATAATTTTAAAAAAATGGAATTTTCAACAAAATTATTGTTTTTTTAAAATAATAGTTCAATATTCAATCTAAAAATACAAACTTCAAACGAAAAAGTATCATAGTTTATATTTCAATCAAACAAGAATTAAATTTATACAACAAAATAAAAAAATTTTTAACCAAAAAGACGAATTTCCAACAAATAAAGATTTTTCGCTTAAGAAATAAATAAAAGTTTATTTAAATTATTGAACCTTCAAACCAGAAGACAAATTTTCCTTACAAAAATTCAATTTTCAAACAAATAATATTACTGTTCAATAAAAAATTATTTTCCACGAAACTGATGCATTTTTACGTAAAAAAGGAAAACTCAAACTAAACAATAAATTGTTTACAAAAAAACGCAAATTTTCAACTAAAAAATATGAAATTTAAAAAATGAAAAAGTTCCATTTTCTGTCAAAAATGAGTTCTAAAAAAAAAGAAGTATTTGTCACTAAACAGTTAAATTTTCAACCAAACATAAGCCTTCAATAAAAAAATTTCACAATGTAGTTTAACATCGACACAAGTAGTCAAATTTTGAATTAAAAAATATGATTTTTATAACAATTAAGATAATTAAACTTTTAATCCTCGAGATGACTTTTTAACTTAAAATATAAGCATTCAACAAACAAAGTGATTCAACCAAATGGTTTTAACAAATCAGTTGAATTATCAAGAAAAGAAGAACCATTTTTAAACAAAAAGTTGCATTTTCATTAAAAAAAAGATTCTGAGATCCTCATAAATTTTCAGAGAATTTATTTTTCGGTTATATTCTCGGTAATATTCTCATTCTCGTTGCCGTTCTCAAAGTAAAATAACCCCTACCTAGAAGATAAGAAAACATAAAAAAAATATTTAAAAAAATTAAAAAAACACCAAGTATAAATCCACCTTATAGATTTTGATGTTGTCGATGGCCGATAAATATTTCCGTTTAGTGTCTTTTAGATTTTTAATTTCCACTTTCAATGACATCTGTTATTTTTAATGAATCATTATCATGTATAATATTAAATTTTTTTTATAATCCTTCAATCCTTACATTAAATTACTGAAGATACGTTTCACCAGAATGTGGTTTATTCAATTTCACAGGAATAATAATTTAAAGTTTATGTTAAAATCTAATTTTTATTAAGAATATAAAAAGAATATTAAATTAATAGATATATTGTGAAATAATTATGTTTAATAATATTTTGATATACATTATAATGAAAAATGGCAGGGGGAGGGTTATGGGATGAAGAAAAGGAGGCATTTATAAGGAACTCCAAACATAGAGAGACGGACAGGGAGGGGAGGAAGTTACTAGACATGATAGGAGAAACAGGATGGTTTATATGCAATGGAAATATGAAAGGAGATGAGGAAGGGGAGATCACATTCATAGGAAAGGGAACAACAGTAATAGACTACATCTTGGCTGAAGAAAGAATGCGGCATATGATAGGTAGTATGTAGGTAGGGAATGAGATAGGGTCCGAGCACTTCCCGGTCATAGTTACACTAAGAAGAGGCGTCAGTAAGCGCGGCAGAGGGAGAAAGGAAAAAGGGTGCGAACGAAACACGAAAATGGGAATCTGGGGGGTAGATAAATTAAACGAGTTTAAACAAAAGATGGAAAAGGAGAAGGTTAGGTATGAAAAAGAGGAGGGAATAGACTCGTTAGTTGAAAGGTTAAAGGGGTCCATTGAAAAGGTAAAGGATGAGCTGGGTATTAATGAAGAAAGAGTAGGGAGAAAGAGAGGCTGGTGGGACGAGGAATGCTGGGAGAGTAAAGAGAGAATAAAAGAGTGTGTGAGCAAATGGTGAAGAGGGGAAATGGAGAAGGAGGAGTATAATAGGAGGAAAAAAGAACATGAGAAGATGCTGGAAATAAAAATACAGAGGGGAAAGCAAGAATATAAAGCAGAGGTAGAAAAAGCGATCAAAGAAGGTAGGGTGTGGGATGTGATAAATAGGGATAGACGGGAAAGGAAGGGCGTTAACGAAGAAATAGAAATGGAGGAATGGACGGATTATTTTAAGGGTCTATTAGGGGGAGAGCAAAATAAGATCAAAGGGGAAAAGTGTAGGATAGTCCAAGGAGAAATGGAGGAAGGGAAAGAGATAACAAGAAAAGAAGTGGATGAAGCAATAAATAGGTTAAAAAGAAACAAGGCGACGGGAGAAGAAGGGATGGAGAACGAAGCGATGAAGTTTGGAGGAGAAGGGATTAGGGATGGGATGTGGAAGATCTGCAACAAGGTATGGAAAGGGGAATGTTGGCCGGAAGAGT
>NC_046659.1:132663600-132666592 GCF_010883055.1 Belonocnema kinseyi | reverse complement strand
GTGTGTAATATTCGAGAAGGGGTTATGGAGTGGCAGGACATAGAGTTAGAGCTATTGGTTAAACAAGGAGAAGAGAGATGGACAAAGATTATAGATTGGAGGGATAATAGATGGTATATGATGGTCAAAGGGTTGACGGAACCAGAATATCTGCAAAAAATAAAAAATGAAGAAAAATGGAGCAGGGTTGTACGGTTCAGAATGGGAGAAGGAGTGAGAGCATGCAGATATTGGATGAACGAAGAGGAGAATTTATGCAGAGTATGTGGATACGAAATGGAGTCATGGACACATGTATCAGAGAGGGACAGTAAAAAAAAGGAACAGTAAAAAACAAAAATTGTTTTCAATATCGTGGAAAATGCATTTTTTTTATGGTAAGAGGAAACGGAAGCCATGGAAGCTCGCTCATTTTAGGAATTAATATCACTACTGTTACTATTGTTTATCCTACGTAATGCGAAAGAGTAGAATATAAGTAGTAGTTAAGTTAGACTAAGGATGGAATTGTAAAGGGAGAGATTAAGTACATACATACATACATACATACATACATACATACATACATACATACATACATACATACATACATAATGAAAAATGGTTTTTAAATATAAAGTTATCATAAAATAAATTAGAATTAAATAAATTTATTATGTTATATATTTTACTATTTATATATTATACTTTAAAATTATGTACAAAATAAAAATCAAACATAATTTTAATACATTCTTAATTTTTTTATTCAAAGTTACAGGAATAATTATTTTAAGTTTATCTTAAAATTGCATTGTTTGAAATAATATAATCGATCATTAAATTAATAGATATATTGCGAAATCATTAAGTTTAATAATATTATTATATAAATTATACTTAAAATTTTGATTAAAACATAAAGTTATTATAAGCTAAATTACAATTGGAGCTATATTAATTCTAAATTTTACATAATTGAGTCATTAACAACATTTTTACCCACGTTTCAGTTATAATAATAATATTTTCATGATTTATGTATTTGCAAATTATAAAGTTTAATAATATTATGTTAAACATGCTTATAATTTTTAAAATAATATTATATTCATATTTCATATTTTAAAATTATTTACAAATTTAAAATTAAATATAATTTCAATAAATTTTAAATTGGTTCATTAAATGTTACTGGAATAATTCTTTAATTTTATCTTAAAATCTCATTTATTTAAATAATATAAAAGATTATTAAATTAATAGAAATATTGTGAAATTTTTAAGTTTAATAATATTATAATATAAATTAAAATTTAAAATTTTTTAAAAATCAAAGTACATAAAAATTGGATTTAAATTGTGTAATATATTCGTAATAAAAATTTCTTTTTTTCTTTTAAATACTTGTATTACAATTATATAATTTTTTATGGTGCTTCCAATATTGTGAAATGAGTATTTAAATCCAATTTTCTAAATTATTTGTACACATATTTTACTTTTTTTTAAACTTAGCTTATTAATAAATTAAATTTAGAGAAATGCAGTTGCAAATTTTTCATGAAATATGGAATATAATTTGAATATTAGAAGTCAATGTATATTTTTAAATATATTATTTCAATTAGATGTTTTTCAAATGATTCTGATGTACTGAAATGTGTATTTGCATTTGATTTCTCAAATCATATAAAAATACGTTTGATTTTTTGATGAAAATAGTATCAAAAGTTACCAATAAAACACATTTGCAAAAATGAATGTGATATTAAAAGAAAATGTAGAGTACAAATTATTTTTATGTTTTAATTAAAATGATTGTTTAATACTTTTTATCTTATAATTTATGAAAAAATCAATTAATTTGAATTGTAACTAATTTTTTCACAAAATCGAACCAGATAAAGATTTAATTATAATTTTTTGTTTAAATGAGATATTTTAGGTTTTGCAATAATTTTTTTTTTAACATTTTGCTACCATATTAAAATTCCAGAGTTTTTAAGAAAAAAAAATGTTTTCTTTTTTATATCTATTTAATCTTTCTTTTTGATTTTCAAAGAGATAAGTAAAATAAAATTATCGAGAAAAACTTATTTTAAGAATTAGAACAATAGAAGTGTCTTAATAATTTCGAAAGATTTTGAGATTACATTATTTTAAACAGTTATGGAAACATTTTAAGCAATTAAAAATTAATTTTGAAATAATAATGTTAAATTTTAAAGATTTCAAAACCGTTCTTAAAAAAAATATAGAAGATTTTAGGGCAATTATTTCCATTTTCCAGGATATAATTTAAATCTAGGTAAACTTAATTTTCAAACAATTTTTTAATGATGAGTTCTAAGAGATCATTACAAAAGATTACAAAACGTTTCAAATTATTTCATAAAATTAAAAAAAGGTTTAAAGCAACATGGTGCCATAATATATAATTTTAGAACAAATTTTAGTTAATTTAAGGGATATGTAGAGGTTTTGGAACGATTAAAATACAATAAAATTTCTAAGATATTGTAGGTGTTTTTTTTTTTAAATTCAGGATAATGACATAGATTCTTTAGGTTCCCAAAACTATTACTTTCAATTTGTCAATTTGAAAAATGACTTCAAGGAGAAAATTCAAACAGATTTTAAAACATCAAATATTTCCTTAAATTTCGAAAAATAGTAGAAGATTTTAAAGCGCCAGGTGTGAGTTGTTACCTCTCTGTCTTCTGTAGGTAACGGTACGTTAAAGGGTCGTGTTCGTCTTGGGAGAAAGTAAGGTCGTTAAATAGGCACTCTAAAGTAATTTAGTCGGAAGGTTTTCCCAGCCTTGTTTATGTTTTGTAAACACAGGCGGGAATTTATTCCTGACAAATTGTTCAGAGTGGTTCTCAATTATGGGGACCGTAACAATTGTTCTGTTAGGTAAAATATTGTTTAATGTATTTCTATACCGCATGAATCAGACAGGGTTTAGAAAAGGAATGGGGGTACTTATTTGTAATTATTATTATTATTA
>NC_046659.1:132659356-132663500 GCF_010883055.1 Belonocnema kinseyi | reverse complement strand
AGAGTATCATAAATTTTTAGAGAGACAAGAAGCAGGGTAAAGGTAGGAGAGCAAGTAGGAGATAGTTTCTGGTTGGTGAGAGGTGTGAGACAAGGGTGTCCTTGAGCCCACTTTTATTTAATTTATTAATATCATACTTGGAAGAAGAAATGAGGATAAAGGGTTGGGGAGGAGTTAAGATAGTGAAGGAATATATATATACACTGGCATACGCAGATGACATAGTGTTGGTGGCAGAGGATAAAGAAGGGATGGCGGGATTAATTACAAGATTAGAGAAATACTTAGATGGGGAAAAGCTGAATGTAAATGTAGAAAAGACAAAAATAATGAGGCTTAAAAAAGGAGGGGGAAAGAAGAAAGAATGGACAGGGAGATCGAAAGGAATAAAGTTAGAAGAAGTCAAAGAGTATAAATATTTGGGATATATCTTGCAAATGAATGGAGATCATACAGCTCATATAAGAGAAAGGATAAAAAAAAGCAGCATTGGTAATGAAACATTGGGGAATCGGAAAAAGAAGGTTAAAAAAAATTGTAGAAGGAGAATGTGGTTATTTCATTCGCTGGTATGGCCGGTATTAGGTTATGGAGCAGAGATATGGGAATGGAAAGAAGGAAAAGATATTGAGAGTTTACAAAAAAGGTATATAAGGTGGACACTAGGGGCAGACTGGAGGACGCCAAGGTATATGGTGAGAGTAGAAGTGCAAAGGGATAAGTTAAGTATTAGAGCGGGAAAGAGGGCATGGAAATTTGAGACGAAGCTGAGGGAGGGAAAAGGAAGTGAGTCGGGAGAAAGTGTTTGATAGAGGTAGAAGAGAGGTGCGGGAGGGCGATCGAATTAACGAGATGGGAAGAAGAAAGGAGGGAGTTCTTTAGTGAAAGAGAAATAGAAGACGGCACTGGAGTAAACTATGAAGAATTGGAAAAAACGGAGAGGGAAAGACAATTAATAGAAAGATGGGTGGCGATTGAGGAATCAAAATACAATAAATGGTATAAGATGATAAAAAAGAAAGGGTTGCCAAAGTATTTAGAAAAGGGATGGGGAGAGAGAAGATGGACCAGAATAGCAAGATTTAGACTGGGAGACGAGGTAAGGGATGGGATGTACTGGGAAAAAGAAGAGAACAGAAAGTGTAGAATATGTGAATGGGAGGAGGAAACATGGGAGCATGTATGGGAAGGATGTAGGAGAGGAATGGAAGATAAAGGAAGCTGGCAAGAAAATGTGGTTAAGATTCTAGGGGAAGATGGATTAGAAGAAGAATGGATCAAGGAGTTGAAGGGTGCTAGAGGAGCGAATGAGAGAGAATGAAAGAATGCATGTGAAAAAGGTAATTGGAGGTATAAAAAAGTGAAAGAAAAAGGAAACGGAAGCTTAGGGGACACATTATGAATAAAGAATAAGTTTTTAAATATAGTACAAAAAAAATTTTACGTAGAGGGATAGTCTAGTAAAATGAAAAATGTTCTTTGGCACACATACATTTTACAATAGGATCCATGAAGGAAGATATTTTTCAATCAAAACAAACGCGGGAAAGGATGATTCTAAGCAAGCCTCTATAAAAAATTTTGTATTGAAAAACATAGTGAAACGATCACTTTAATACCTTATTTTATTTCTCTATCGTAAAAGAAAGCACCGAGCAGATTGAATGCTTACGTAAAGGTCTCTTTTTTTCTTTTGTTTCTAGTGTTCAGGAAACAGATGGATCTTTCTTTGAGAGTTTTACTGCCTTGTCTTGGAAACAAGAAAATCGAAGGTTAATGGTTCTTCGAGAAGTGGAGGCCAGAGCTGAGGAAGCACCACTACCGTCCAGAGATTTTAGTCTGACCACGACACAAAATTACAGAATCACTCAAAAAGAGGTAAGGAAAAATAAATTTTTTCTTAAGAGAAAAATCAAATCCAATTATTAAAAATCGTCTTTTTTATTATTTTTCGTAACTATCTCGAAACTAATCGAAACAGTTTGCAACTATTGTGGACGGGAAACCACATCGAAATAAAGAAATGGACCAATGACGATATTCTGTTTCAGTTATTTTATAAATAGAATTTAATAACCTGAATTTCTTTATGAAATTTAATTGAAAATGTCGACATGCTGAGATTATGTTTTTTGTTGTTACGTTTTTTATTTTACTATTCCATAACTTTACTTATGTGTGAACCATTTTTTATTTCAATCTGCGCTATATTATAATTAAATAAATTCTAAAAGGTACAATAAAAGTCACATTTAACAATTTTGTTCTCTCTAGAACTTTTTTCCGTGGGTGACGAGTATGTCACGTGACCAAATTCCTACCTTACGGCCACTTTTTGAACTTCTAAATTATTTTCACATGAAGCGCCAGATCCAGTTCAAAATTTGAAATAATAAATACAATTTCTGTGAAAATAAGTTAAGAAATAAAAAAAGTGTTGGTAAGGTAGGAATCTGGTCACGTGACTTACTCATCACATGGCCTTAAAAAGAGTCTGAAGAAATCAGATTAATGGGAAACATAAAACAGCAGTTCATATACAAAAATCTGAAATTTAAAAATTAAGTAAAAAAAGTGCTTGTTTACTATAAAATATGGCTTTGCACAAAATCCTGGAATTTTCAATAAAATAATTAAAATTTTAACATTATAATTGAGTATTCAACCTAAAAGGACAAATTCCCAAGAAAAAGGTCGCAAAGTTTATATTTGATTAAAAATAATGAAATTTATACAATAAAAGAAAATAATTTTTAAACCAAAAAGAGGCATTTTCAACAAATAAATATTTTCCACTCAGAAGATAAGCAAAGTTTATTTAAATAATTGAACCTTCAAACCAGAAGACAAACTTTCTTTACAAAAATTGAATTTTTAAACGAAAAAATGACTTTTCTCCAAAAAATGCATTTGCCATGCAACTGAAGCATTATTACTCAACACAAATGAAATTACAAGCTAAAGAATTTTTTTAATGAAAAAAGCGAATTTTTAACTAGAAAATAATAATATTAAAAAACGTAAAAAGTACATTTTCTGTTAAAAAATGAATAAAAAAAGTATTTTTCACTAAACTGTTAAATTTTTAACCAAATACAAGCCTTCAATCAAAAAATAAATTTTTAACAATGTGATTCAACTTTTACCCAAGTAGTTGAATTTTCAATTAAAAAAGATTAATTGTCAATTAAATCATTTAAATTTTAACCCAAGACATAAATTTTCAACTTAAAATATAAATCTATAACAAAAAAAAACGTGATTTCCTGATAAAGTGATTCAACCAAATCAATCAAAAAAATTAGCTGAATTCTCAAGCAAAGAAAAATTATTTTGAGCCAAAAAGGTGCATTTTCTTTTTTTTTTAAATCGAATTTTTTCTGCTACTGATGTATGTTTAACTCAGAAAATTAAATTTAAACAAAGAATAGTTGAATTTTCTGTTAAAAAGATTTTAGTCGAGATTTCAAGATCAAAATATGAATTTTTACACGTAATATTTTTTAAATAATAATTTTAAAATAATTTTAAACAAAATTATTTTCCACCAAAACAATTGAATTTACAATCCAAAAAGACGAGTTTTCTACTAAAAAGGATAACTTTTCACCAAAATTATTGAATCATTTACTAAATTGTTGCATTTTTACAAAGAAAAATCTTTCATAGTAGAAGCATTTTTAATTATAAACAGAAAGTTAAGTTTGTATCCAAAGTTAAGTTTCTACGAAAAAAGTGGGATGTTCAATAAAAAAAAACGAATTTTCTTAATCTAAAAGGAATAATTTTTAACAAAATATTTGATTTCTATAGCAAATAGTTGCACTTTTATCCAAAAAAGATTAAATTTTGTACTAAAACAGATGAATTTGTAATGAAAAACGAAAATTTTGTTTATAAGTCGAACTTTTATCAAAAAGAGATTTCAGTACATTTTTTAACACTAAAATATTAATTTTAAACAAAAAGTGAGCAAACAATTTGCAACAAAAATGTTTGTCTTTTTAAGACAATTAATAAATTTATAACCAAATAATAAAATTTATAAAAGTGGGACGATGGTCGTGGGGGCTAAAGCGTAGGCTTTGGACCCACTCCTTCGGCTTGCGGGTTCGATTCCCGCCTCGCACTCTGGAAGAGTCTC
>NC_046659.1:132644153-132659256 GCF_010883055.1 Belonocnema kinseyi | reverse complement strand
TTACACCACCAAGTAAGTGTGTGGAGGGTGTGTAAAGGAATAGAGAAGGTGTAAGAAAAATGTAAACCCTTAGGGGACACATTAGAAGCTTCCACTCAACAATAATAAAATTTATAACTATAAGGATATTCTTCAAAAGAAAGTTGTAGCGAATTTGCAAAGTTCTAATCTAAAAATATTTCATTTTGAAAGTTTTTAACTTATCCTGTTTCGAAATTTTATTCTTAAATTTTTCAGGTTTGATATTCTTCAATTAAAAATAAGATTGTTCATTTTTAAACGCTTTGAATTAGGAATGATATTCTTTCAACTCCATTCTAATGAAATTGTCAATGAAAAAAAAATCGTAATCTGAAAGTTTTCAATTTAAAACGGCTTTAATTCCGAATAGTACAGTTTTTATTCCTTTGAATTTTAAATTAATGTAAAAAAACGTGTACAGAATTTAAAATTTTTTTAAAAATATAATTTGAGACTTGAAAATATAGTAAGATTTTTTAAACAAATTGTAAATTTTTGACGACTTTGAAAAAAATTCAAAGATTTTTAAGAAGTTTAAAATGATTTGAAAATATTTTCTGATATTTAAAAAAAGAACTCGAAAGATTTTCAAGAAAATTTTTTAATTACCAATATCATAAAATTTGATTAGAAAATGTGAAAGAAATGTATACACTTCATGATAATAAAAAGAAAGTTCTCATAATGCATGGTATAATTTTAAGTTTTGACGGATTTTGTATATAGAAACATTAATTCTAAGATAGTATTTTTAACAGCTATGAGAATTTGAAAAGATTTCCAAAAAATTTCCAAACAAAATCTGTAAGATCAGAAGGCAAGTATTTTAATTTTTTAGAATCTTACGAAAAAATTAAAGGAAATTCTGAGTATTTTAAAAGATATTTGGACGGTTTGATAGTTTTTAAAATGGTTAAAAAATTATTTTAAGTTTTAAAAGATTCTTGAAACTTTTAAACAAAAACTAAGTTTTCAAAGATTTCGAAACAACATTCGTAGCTTTTTAAAAAGTTTAAAAGGTTTCAAGAAAATTAAAAACTTTCTTGAGATTCCTGGAAAGAAGAAAATATAAAAAAGTTTCAACAAGCTTTAAAATATTTCTACAAATTTCTAAAATATCGAGAATATTTAAGAGATTTTTTTTTTAATAGTTTAAATCAGTTTAAATGATATTCACTTACCAAAAGTACTAAATATTTTTCAAACTGACTCAAATTTTTCATAAAATTTTTTGAAATGCAGAAAAATAAAGAATAATACTTTTAGGAAATATCGGAATGCCTAAAAAGTTGTCGCATTTTCTCAAAAATTTTAGAGAAATTATATATTTATTTAACTTTTAAAACAAATAAAGAAATAAACTTAAACAAGAAATGTCTATCCTAAATTGTCATTTCATATTTTAAAATATTTATCCCTCAAAAAATAATTATCTGGGTGAATTTTTTTTAGTTTTGTGATTAAAATATCATCTTTATATAAAATTTGAAATTTATGTTTGCAAAAGTTTGCCTTCTTGGTTTAAAAATTAATGTGCTGTTGTTGAGAATTCAACTATTTTTTTAAAAATTCGTGCTTCTCGATTTAAAACGCAACTGTTGAAAATTAATGTTTTTTGGTCGAAAATTCAAGTACTTTGTTCAAAATTAATTTATTTGCAAAAAATTAATCTTTTGACTAAAAGATTCATTTCTTTGATTGATAATATCAGAGTTTGATTAAAAATTCGTATATTTTGGTAGAAAATTGATCTATTTTGTTAAAAATTCATATGTTTGGTTGAAAAATTTAACTCCTTTGTAGAGAATTCGTCTCTTTTTAAAATAAAATTTACATTGTTATGTTTAAAATTCAACTGTAATTTTTTGTTTGTTTTTGGGTATGCAGCTATTTAGGTAAAAAATTGTCTTTATTGGTATGAATTCAGCCATTTTGTATTGAAAACTTAATCTTTAAGTTTAGCTATCATTTATTATATCTAAGCAATATAATAAAATACTTTGATAATAATAATGAATTCAAACAAATATTTATACTAACAAAGATAAATTTGCAAGCAAACAGTAAACAGCTAAATTTCTAGTTTAAAAAATAAATCGTCAATCAAAGAGATGCATTTTCAACAGAATAGTTTCAACTGAAATAGTAAAACTTTCATGAAAGAAAATTTATTTTCAGAAAAAGCAAAAAAGAAAACAAAAGAAAACGGCTTTTCAACATGAGTTGAATTTTTTTATCAGTGAAGATTTTTCAGTCAACGGAACGTAAGAATCGTTAACCAATTTTAGATTTTGAATTTAAAATGTGAATTTTCAAAAAGAAAGATTAATCTTATACCAAAAAAGAATGAAATTTTAACAAAATATGTGAATTTCTAACCAAACATAAAAAAAAAAATATTTTGAATTCAAATAATTTATTCCAAACGAAAGGAACGAATTTTTAATTATATAGTTAACTACAGCAATATGAAGCTACTTTTACGGATACGGTTTTACAAACAGTTTTTTAATCTTAAGGAAAGTCAAATCTTGAGAGAAAATTTACAAATTTTTCCACAAATTTTGAATTATTTTCTAACATTTTTGAAAAGAATGTGGTTTATTCTAAAACAAAAATGTTCAATTACCGATAATATAATGTGTTATCAAAATTTTAAGTAAGCTGAAGAAATCTTTGGGAGTTTTAAAGAGATTGAAAGTCAATTTAAAACTTAAAAATATTTTCAAAAAGTTTTAAAAAATCTGTAGTTTTCAGTTGTAAAACTGTATGATTTCTTCAATAAAAAAAATGATTACCAAAAGAAAATTTTTTTTAAAGTCAACTTTTGAGAAGACATACTATTAAAAATTTGAATAATTGTAAAAATGAATTTTATAATTTTATAAATGCCAAATGTTTTAAAAGTTCTGAAATTTTGATAATTCTACAATTATTTAACACTTAGAAATTTTGAGAATAATAAATAATTCCATAAATTTAGACATTTTGATAATTTTAGAAATTTTTAAAAATTGAGAACTTATAACTTTACCAATTTTAAAAATTATAAGATATTCTTGAATTTTAGGCAATGAAGCCACTTTGGAAATTTTATAAATAGTGATTTTATGGAGAAGTTTTAATGATTTTTGAAAATTTTAGAAATATGAAATATTTTCAAAATCCTAGAAGTTTTGATAATTTAATACATTTGCAACATTTCGGAAATTTTTATAATTTTATAAATTGAAATAATTTTAGAAATTTAAAAATGCTAATCACTTTACAAATTTTATACACTAAATGAAGTCCAGAAGTATTAGAAATTTAAAGAATTTAAAAAATTTCGTCTCCAAACGATAAGAAAGTGAATTTCGAAAAAAAAGAATTAAAATTACACGGTTTTTACAGCAATCGTTGTCGAAAAAAGTCTTGAAGATTTAAGGGAAAGTTTCTTTTAAAATTTTCAACCTATTTTAAAAAATTCTAGAAGTAATTTTATCAGATTGAAAACATACTGATTTTAAAAACTTCTAAAAGTCTTGAATATCTTTTAAAATGACTATTTTCTTCTAAATTTTACAAAATCCTGTCCGTTAAAAAAATTAAACAATTGAAGAACAATATTTTTGTGCATATTGAATTTTATATTTGATTACGAAAATTAATTAAGAAAGAAACTTCAAAAAGATTACAGAACATACAAAAATATTGCCATAATTTCTGAAAATTAATCCTGAAGATTTAAAATCCAAATCTAGACATATCATAATTATCAAAAAATTCGAGGCTGTTCAAACATTCTAAAATGTTTAAGATAATATTATTTTTCTTGAGATTTCAGAAAAAGTTTAATTTATTTTAAATTTAAAAAATATAATTTCATAAAAATATTGAAAACATTTTAAAACATTTTCTCGAAGTAAAAATACGCTTAGGAGATATTAAGAAGTTAAAAAAAAAAATAAAAAATAAATTTTAAGCTTCAAAATATTTCCTAAACTTTAAGACGAAATTTAAAATTTTGAAGATCATGAAGAAAAATTCCAAAGCTTTTTAAGAATTTTGAAAGGTTTCAAGAGAATAAGAAAATTGTTCAATAATTTTGGTAAAATCTTTTTATTTCACAAAACCTACGTTAAGAGAATATGGAAATAGATTTTAAAACAGTTAAAAAGATGTGAAAGGATTTGCAAGATTGTAAAATGAATATTATGCAATTTCTTTAATTTTTAAAAATCGTATTAAAATTCTACGATACAATTCAATAAAGTAGTAAAAATATTTAGAAATTCTTGAAAAATTTAAAATATATCAAAAACCGTAACAAAATGAAGATTTTCAAGGATTTGGTAATAACATTTTCAAATGTTTGAAAGATCATGATATGTTTCATTCTAACATATATATATTTTTAATTCCTGACAAAATTGGAAGTGATTTTTTATTTTTTAAAATAAATTTTAGGAAAATGACTAAATTTTCTTTATGAAATCGCAAAGATTGTATAAGGTTTTTGGAAACGAACCTGAAGATTTTAAGACAATACTAGACACAATTCAAGTTACTTGAAATATATAAATTTGAGAAGTTTCGAAGACATTAGGAATATTTTAGAATTTGAAAGATTTTCGAAAATTTATAAAATGTTATTAAATATTTCTAAATTGTCAAAGAATCCTAAATATCTTCTAGATTTACTCACATTTTTTTCAAATTCATTAGAATCCTGAAAAGTGAAAAAAATTTGAAAAATTTTCCACATAGTTTTGCAACATATTTGAAATCTTCAACAAATGTTTTAAACTTTTTTCGAGAAACGTAGAAAAATCTTATTTATGAAACATTAGAGCAAATGAACATAGAAGCTGAAACAATAAATAGTTACTATGAATTTTGATGTCCTAGAAATGATTTTTCCCGTGAAATTTTAAGCTGCCTTCCATTCTTGTTCTTTCAATTCTTTAAAATTAAAATTGCTTCTGTTTGGTTAAAAATAAAAATCTTGGATTATTTTTAATGAATAGCCCTTAATACGATAAAAGCCTTAATTCTAGAATTTTGCAATTTTGAAAGGTTGATAGAAAATTCACCAAAAATTTTTAATATACAAATTTAAAACAACAAAAAAACTGTGAAATTTAAACTTGGAAACCTGCATAAATTAAAAAATTTGAACACAAATATTTTCGAATATTAGAGTTAAAAAATTAGGAAATTCAAACTTGAAGATCAAATAATTAAGCAATTTCCAATGTCGCGTATAAAATTAAAATATTATTAAATTATAATCTTGAAACTAGATCGTTAAAAATAATTAATTTTCAAATTGCGCATCACGATATTCTAAATTAAAGATTTTTTTTCTTTACATTTTGTGGCTTTAAATACACCTTTTCTTTAAAGTTTTAGAAGTTTTCTTCAATTTTTTCTACAATAAACAATTTTTAACAAGGAATTAAAGTTTTTTGACAATAAAATAAATTTCCGTATTATGTAAAGTTGGGAATCCCGAAATTTTCTTCCATAACTATAAATAATTTTTATAATAGAGAGAAGCCAACTGGGGTAGGTCATTGAAATAAATCGTACTTGGTCAGACTTTATCTAGAATTCCGCTAGACCTTGCACACTGACAAGTAGGGTATCCTCTTATCACATTCCCCCGTACATTTGGGTCAAATATACTAGAAGGTGGCATTCAAACTTCGCGATGAACGTACATGCTGTCTTAATGAATCTGCTCGTATCAGTTAGTACGTCCTATCCTTTAATAACCTATTAATTAATCACATAACCTTCAGGGAAATGAAACTCCTAACACTCATTAGAGTAGTCCAAGGTTATATCTTCCCGCTTCTTCTATCTAAACTCCTCTCGTCTCCTCGCCGCTCATCTTATCAACGCTCCACTCATCACTACTGCTCTCCTTACCGTTCCTCTTCTCTCCGCTCCACATTGCTCCATTCTTCACCGTTCCTCTTCTCATATCTCCTCCCCTCAGTGCTCCTGTGCGCGCCCCTCCGCATTACTTAGCGACACTTTGCTTCACTCCGCTTTTCTCCGCTTTACTCCGCTTTACTCCGCTTCACTCGCCTCCTCTCTCCTCCAACGCGCTTCACTCCGCGCCACTCCCCGCCGCTCCACGCCGCTCCTCTCCTAAACATCCCCTCTTCTTACCGGAGACGATTTTTTACACGCCTTCAGCCCCTACTAATTAGCCCATGCCTCCGGTTTTTCGCACGCGCATCGTGTGCAACTCTCAGTCCAGCACAGTCCAGCGTTTAGCGCACAGCTCGAAATTAGTTGTCTGCTCCATTTGCTCATTTTCTATATTTGGGTATGCGTTTAGTTCGAAATTAGTTGCTAGGGTATCTTTATTTTCCATAAAAAAATGGATTAAGAAGAAAATACTCTTTTTTCGGAATTTTGTATTTAGCCATGTAGGGTTATTGCAAGTCAAATGTGATGAATATGTGATATATTTGTTATATAAAATTGTAGCCATTAAAAATTAAATAAATTTTTTAATTTGTAAGGTATATCGATTTCAGATAGTTAAATTTTTATTAATTTAACTTATTTTTATATATTTATTTTACTTTAGTTATTTAGAATTATTATCCATTCGTGAACTCTTATGATTAAATATTTTTCAATTTTAACTGTTTCATTTTTATTTATTTATTTTACTTAATTTATTTAGAATTATTATCCATTAGCGAAATCTTATTATGAAATTTTGTTCAATTCTAACTGTGTAATTTTTTAATAAATTATTTAATTACTATCGTGTACCAATTTTAGATAGTTCATTTTTATTGATACCTAAATAAAGGTTTTATTTAATAAAAACGTACTAATGAGATTTACAGAGAATCTTTTAAGGAATAAAATCATCGCTACGTCATTATGGTTAAGTAATAGTTGCAACTTTTACCTAAAGTGAGAAAAAAACATTACACCCTAAAAAATATTGTTAAATAAACAATGAAAATAATTAACAATTTATTTAATACTTTTATTTTTTAGCTTGAAATAACTTTAGTGCACGTTTAATTTAAAAAGAAGTATCATGAGAAGTTTCTTTTCCTCGTAAATGAAAATAAATAAATGAAAATAGTTATGACGAAAAGCAAATTTTTAAATGAATTCATTCGAATTAATTAAATTTGTTTGCAATGTATAACTTTCGTTCATTTTTTTCAAAATTAAAAATGGTTCCAACTACAAAGTTTTTAAAGTTCTGTAAAAATAAAAAAAATAAAATTGTCCAATAATCTTCCAGAAAATAACTTTACATTTTCCCAGCAATGTAGAGAATTTTGTTGCACTCTCTCAAAACCTTTGCAGATTCATAAAAAGCTTCTTCTTTTTTACAAAATTGTGAAAAATCTAAATTTTTCTCAAAATTTCTATAATTTTCCAATTGACCCTTTCTTGGAATGTCTTTAAGATATTTAAACATTCTAAATATTTTTCCTTTGTAAAAATTCCCAAAAAATTTTTTTTATACATTCTTTGGAAATACTTTCAAATCTTTTAGAACATTATCCTGAAGTTAATTTTTCAAAATAAAAAATAATTAGAAATTTTTCTGGGAATGCAAAGGCATTTTTTTCATTCTATTAAAACCTTTCGTGATTTTAAGAGACAAAAAATAAAAAATGTTAAATTAGTATAATGATTTTTTTATATTTTTTTTTTTGAAAATTTGTCTTTTTCAGTTGAAAATTCATGTGTTCTGATAAAAATTTGTCTTTTTGATCAAAAATTAATTTTCTTGGTTAAAAGTTCCACTTTTCTGTAGTTGAAGAATTTATGAATAAAAAAATTCGTATTTGTTAGCAAATATTTCTTCTTTTTTTGTTAAAAATGCAACTGTTTGCATTGAAAACACATCTGTTTTAGTGGAGGATTCAAGTATAGTATGTTATCGAAAATTCAGCATTTTTAGTGGAATTTAACTATGTTTGATTTTAATTTTAAAATATTTTTTGCTGAAAACGTCAACTAATGCATTTGTGGTTCAAACTAGTTGAATTTTAAAACAGAAAAGATGAATTCTCATAGAAAAAAACGAATTATCAATAATTTGACGCGCTTTAAATTTTTCAAAATTTCAAGTAAAAATATTAAATTTTTAATAAAGAATATGAATTATTAACCAAATAGTTGAATATTTAATCAACCAGATGAATTCTCAAACAAAATGTTGAAGTTTCTACCATGAAATACGAATTTTAAAGTCAAATGATTTTTTTTACAAGAAAAGATTTGTTTCAAAAAACACCAATTAAAAAAAACTTGAATATTTAAATTTATAGATAAAAATTGATTTTAATAAAAAAAAAACAATGCATTTTTCATCAATTTTCAACAAATTAGCAAAAGTTTCAGGCAAGTCGATGAATTTTCAAACAGAAAAGAGGGATTCTCATACAAAAGAGACGAGTTCTCAATAATTCAAAACGCTTAAAATTTTCAAGATTTCAAGTAAAATTGTTAGATTTCAAGAAAATATTTATTTACAAAAATTATTGTAATGATTATGTCAAAAATTTCGAAAAACTCCTTTCAAAAATCATTTTTGATTTAAGTTTTAACACTTTAAGAATTTTTAAAAATAAACCGTCTTTCACTTCTTATTTAAGAAAGTTAAGTTAAAGTTAGGAAAACTGATTGTTTAAACAATGTAATTATTATTTTCAATAACATTCTTTTTAAATATTACAAAAAATTTATAGCCATTCTTAAATTTTTATCTAGTTTTCACGTAGAATTGACTAAGAATCAATAAAATTTAATAAAAATAATTGCTAAAGCAATTTCTTATTTTCTTATGGATTATCTCTTAAAGGGGATTTAGAAAGTCGCAATTTTTTTTGTATTTTTCCAAATTATTTCTAAATTTTCATTAAGATAAGGCAATCATCAATTACATTCAACAGAAATAATTATTTTAACAATTTATTATCATCTGTAATAATAATATTATTGTTGATAAATATCTTCTAGTAAACAATTTCCTGAAAGTTGTATTTTTTCTTAAATCTTTTTCTTTGTTTTGCTTTTTATTTCTAAATAATAATGAATAAACAATATAATCCAGAGTATTTTTATATACATATGTATATATACTTATCATCTGTTCTGAACTAAAAGTTCCAAGAAAAGTTCAAAATAAAAAAAAAAACAGAAACTCTAGATTCTTCGAATTTCACTTATTTCAATGGATTTTTAAAAAGTTTCTACCTTATTCACCTGAAATTTTTTTCAACTGACTTTCCATTCGTAGACATCTTAGTTCGCTCAAATTTTACTGAAATAATTTTTTTTTAAATAAAAAAAGAAAATTAATTTATTTGAGTCGTTTTAAATTATTTTGTAGTCATCAGTTAATTATTTGGATTAAAAATTATAAGGGTTTTAAAGATTTTTCGAATACTGTATTCTTTCTAATTTATCCTGATTTTTGTTACCTCCGGAATACTCTTAAGTCTTTAAATTCAGTTTCATTATTCTAAATTTTCTGAATTCCACTTAATTTTATGGATTTCTTTTAATTTTCAAAAGTTTTTATTCAATTTTTTCTGGAGTCCTTTAACCTCACCTTGAATTCTTACACATTTCTTTAAATTTTTTTATATTCCCTTGAATTTTTCAGAGCTTATTTTAAATTTACTGAATCCAATTAAGTTTTTTCATATTTTTAATTTTTGTTGTTGTAATTTTTTGTTTTACTTTAGCTTGAATTTTTATAAATTACTTTGAAACAATAAATCAAATTATTGATTTTTTTATTAATTATTGCTTCTTTGTAATAAATGAATTTTCATCACAGAGATGACAAATTAACGATAAATTTTTATTTACTTATAAATTATCATGAAAAATTCGTAGAAAACTTTAGCTTCTTAATTTATTTAACTTTGTCACTTTTTATTTAATATGCACGTAGGTCAGATGATTTCATAATTGTTTAAAAGCTAACATTTTTTAAATAAAATTTCGAAAAAAGTTTTAAATATTTGTTACTATTAGCACAATTTTATTTCAGAAAAATAATTTTTTCTATGGGCTGGGAGTGATTTTAAGAGGAATAATAGTTTCTAAAAAGGCGACACAGTTACCGGAAGTAAGAAAGAAATCGATTTTTGGAAAATATCACATGACAAGCTAAAAAATAACAAATGTGATACACTAGAGCCGTGAAAAATGTTTTCCCTAAGAAACTAAGCCAGCATTTCCAAAAATTCATAAATTTGGTAATAATTGGTAAAAAGCGATAGTAAAAAATAATGCAATTGCTAAAACCATGGTTAAAATAAATATTTTTGGTAAGTTTAAATTTTTAAAGTCAAAAATAGTGTTCTTTATTTAAATTATATTATCACTAATACTAGTATAATATAATATTTTGCTTTTGCAATATCTTCTTGATGCTAATTTCAGTAAGAGGAGACAGAGTTAACCAAATTTAAATAAAATACAGTTTCATACTATTTTCTCGTGAAGATTTAGACTTAAATAGTAATAAATTATGTAAATAGTTCAAGAATATTATAAAGCAAATTTTTTTTTTCAATGAGAAAATTATGATTATTTTCCTTTTAAATTCAGAAAAAATATTAACTTTTATAAGATCCTAAGGTTTCTTATGCTCAAAAGTACCAGCTTGTACTTTTTAAATAAAAACTGAGCTGACTGAAAATAACTTTATCAAAAAATTCTTATCTAACGCCAAATTGGAGCACCCTATCTCACGTATTTTAAGGTTCTTCTAGAGTAAATTTTGAGAACTTTACTTCCTACGAGGCCTTAAGCGAAGAATATTTATGAACCAAGAGAGCCAAGTTTGTTTCTAGTGGAATTTGTTTCTAAGAATTATTAACAATTCAGTATTTCTACAAAAATGAAAATGTTTAAAATGTGAATTTGGAGGTGTTATAAAATATCACAACGGACGTCCCCAGACTCTTTTTTCAGGGATAATAACAAAAAATGTTATTGTGCTAATTACAAAATTTTATGAATGTGTATTATTTTGAGGTTAGGGTGATTTTTTAGCTCTCTGTCATTCCGATAATGTAGGTCTCTACTGTACCGATGCTGTCGGCAGCACTCTAGAATAATTATGGTATGATAAACTATCTTATCAGTCTAGCTGGTAATGTAGATAGATAAATTTTAAAATTTTCGGAACAGTTTCATTCATTTTTATTACATTTTGTACGTACACACAACTTTATCTACAATATAACACACCCAGCATATGCTGTTTAAGGAATCATGTAATTTTGTGGTAATTTTTCTTGAAAATTGATATCAATTAGTATCTCAGTTATATTCTAAAGTAGCAGATTTACAATTTTATAAAAAATGTCATTGTTATAAACAAAATTCAGAAGCAAGTTCACTATATGTGTAATTTAAACAATTTTAAGGTACATTTTTTGTAAATTTGTTTCGTTTAGTTTCACATTTTTATTTCCGGCACAGTACACGGACCTTTTATGAAAAATGTGATTGTCATGAACAAATTACATAAACAAAGTGCTGCTTGTAACGAGTTTAAATGCTTCTGCAAATTTTGGAAGCTTCAGGTACTTTTTCAAGAAAATCTGTTTCAATTTTTTTGCCAGTGATATTCCAGAACAGTACATTCATATTTTATGAAAAATTAGTCCATGCGTTTGGTACTTATCTACCAGATTTAGTAGCTAAAGCGTGATACATGCAAGAATGTAGCTTGGTTGATACCCGAATAAACGGGATATGCACACAAGCGTTAATGAAATTTCGTGAATAATCAGCAAGATGGAATTTATCGAATGAAGGGTGTTACGCGTTATTGGATTCAAATTTCTTTAGAATTCCACCACAGATTTTAAAGACAAAAATTAATAGCTAGGCATCCCTGTAAAGTTATACATTCAGTATTAAAAATTTAATAATCTTTTTAGACTTCTGGGTATCTCTTAAATAGTTCTCGAGTTCTTTATGTGTAAGCAATACGAGGTCTGTTAAAAAAATACGCGGACTGTTTGAATTTCGCGGCTCGAGTTGGTTTCAGGAGTATCCGCTTGATGTCGCTAAGTTCGTACAGATCAGCTGTTTAAAATGCGATATTCCAGTCGCAGATATCTTCATATGTTGATGAGCTACAAGGTTTTAAGTAAAGAGTGTCTTTTTTTATGTTCGGCCTGATTCTCTGGGTTCAGAATGGTTATAGAGTTCTCTGATAAGAAAATAAAAAATAAATAAAAAATGTATCGAAAAACATTTTCAAAAATGAAAAATGTTCACAAACCTTCGAAAGTTCTGTTTAAGCTTCTGGATCCATCAACAGGAGTTGTAAAAAAATGTCCTTTAACACTTTTTGATCAAGTAAAATTTCGAAATTCAAATTTTCGTATTCCAAAATGTTGAGAGTTCCAAATATTGTGATCGAAATTCTGAACTTCTTAATTACAGCTGTAAAAAGAAGTATTATAACTGCGATCAGAAAATCCTTAAACTGTCCAAATTAATAAATTTCAAAATTTTGAATTTTCTAAAAGTTGCTTAGTTCTTCCAATTTTGAGCCGATCAGAATTTACTATGACCCTCATTTGTAGAGCTTTCTTTAAGAAGTTCAGAACTCCGATCAGAAGTCTTACAACTTTCCAAAAGTGTTATAAGACTTGTGTGTAGAACTCGCATTTATGGGTCCAGAACTGTAAACAAAAATGTTGCATTATTTAAACAATAAATTTTTCAACATTTTGCAATTTTGAAGATGTTGCTTTTTGATATGTTTTTCATTTATTTTGAATTTTTGAATCAGAAAATTCCAGAACTTTTGCGTATTAAAAAAACAGGAAATTTACAACTATGTTTTAACTACCCAGAACTGCAAAAAAAGTTCACTTTCGCACACGAGGGCGGGAGTATGAAGTTAGCCCACCCATTTTCGAACAGTAAGTTTCCAGTGAAATAAAATATTTCTAAAAACTCCAGAAGTACTGAAGAGGTATCCAGAACTGTAAACAAAAATATTTAGTTTTTAATATTGGGCGTACAACTTCACAATTTTCTTTTGAGTTTTTTTTTCTTTTATATTTTAAATCCAATTTTCTTTTATGTTTTTAAATTTAAAACCACCATTTTTAAGAATTTTTATGATTTTTATGACACACCTCCCCCCTTTTTATGTGCGATTTTATACTTTTTTATTTATTATATAAAAAGTATGTCAATTAATTTTACCTTAAGCGATATTTCAAAAGATTTAGTAGATTTTCAGGAATTTGAAAGTATTTTAACAAATTTTAAGCTTTTCAGGGACCTTATCATATCTCGAAAAGTTTCAAGATTAATGACAAGATTTTAAAGGACTTTTTAAGAGTATAATGATATTTCTAGAAATCTTATTTGATCTTGAAAGACTTTAAAAATTATCAAAGGATTTCAACGGATTTTTAAGAAGTGTGAGGAATTTCAAGGAATTAGGACTTAACCGGGAAACCGGAAAAATCGGGAAAAGACAGGAAAATGAATTAAAAAACCGAGAATTTACTTCAATCTGGCTCAAAATTTATATCATTATTTCATAGTTAAATAAAAAATACACATGTTTTGTCAAATATTCACCTTCTTGGTTAAAAATATCAAACAAAGTATAAAACTTTGTTTGACAATTTATATTCTTTAGTGAAAATCAATTCTTTAAAAAATAAATTTTTTCATGTAAAAGATTTAAATATTGGTTGAGTTCTTTAGCCAGCGATTTTGGATAAAAATTCAAAAAGTGAGCGGATTTTGAAGTATTTTCTAGACCTCTTTTCCCAAAATTGCAAAATTCACTGTACGGATATTTATAGTATTCAAAATGGCGAACAGTTTTTCCTTATGACATTTTTCATAAAACCAAAAATTACTAGAGTTATAGCATTTACAAAATTTCAAAAAACAAACAAAAAAGAAGATTTTTAGCGAAATAACGCAATATATTTAAAAAATTTAAGAAAAGAATAATGTCTTTAAATGCCTTACAAGATTATCATAACACTGTTTTAAATTCTTTGAAAAATCAAAAATTAAAATTTTGATAGCATACAAAATAATGGAAATCGAAGTATTATATTTACCAATCAAACTATGAAAAATACAATAATCGATGATTAAAGAAAAATTATAAATTTTAAAAATTCTACAAATCTGTTATTAATTACTTCTTGATAGAATCCGTAGTTTTTTATTCAATCGTGAAAAACATCAATAACAGCCAAGAAAAAATCTGCCCGCTACGTGGACACACGATCATCGCAACTTTTGTCTTTTAATTTCTTTTTTGATTCGTGTGCGGGTTTTTAAAAAATTAATTTTCTAAATATTTTTAATGCTATTTTTCACGACTAAAACCAAAAAACAGGATTTCCAAAAAATTATTCATGAAAATTTTTTTTTTTTACATTCTCATCAGAGAATGTATTCGATTTGTGTAAAAATCACTAGATTTTCGAATATCATAAGGGATTAAAGAGGATTAAAAAAATGCAAACGATTAAAAAAATTTTAACTGATTTTTAAATATTTTTGGGGATTAATACACATTACAGGGCTTCTGATGGGATTTTTCTGATTTTAATCAATTTCAACTTCCTTTATAGCTTTAAAGGGTTTTAAGGCATTTTAAGAGATTTCCGCAAGGAAATGAGGATTAAAAGATATTTTAAAATAGCCTAAAATATTTTTATGTATTTAAGACAATTTAAGTAAAAAGCAATTTAAAATCATTTCCGAATATTATAAAATAATCGTTAAAAATTGACGTAATTTTAGGAAAATTAAAAAAAAAACGATTTTTTCCGCTATCAAATGTCCACACTAGGTATTTGTTTATAAAATTTTAAAAATATCAGATCACAGATTTTTATTATCAAGTATTATTTTTCTGATGGAAGCAAGTAATTTCCACGCACAAGTTGACTTTGTAAACGAAGAATAAATAGAGTCACCACTTGGCTGATAAAAATTTTATTCAGGAACAGTGAGCTGTTGAAGATAACCTTACGATTTCATTGAATCCGACAAAATATTTTTTTAAATGATGTAG
>NC_046659.1:132632168-132644053 GCF_010883055.1 Belonocnema kinseyi | reverse complement strand
TCATGTAATTAAACATTTTAGGCTCTATCGAAGTATCCGAGAAAAATATCAAAATTGAGAAAATTGAGAAAATGGCGGCGGTTTTCCTGAAAAATAAAAAAAATGGATTTTCTCAAAAAGGCCGCCTTGAAAATTGTATAAATTTTGTTTGTGTATTGTCGATAATATGGACTACATATATTTCAAGCTTGGCTTTTAATAAACAATTTATTCCCATTTGAAAAAAATAGTAAAAAAGTTTTAGTTTTAATGTAGAATGTATTTTAAATGAATCTGTAAGATCATCACCGAATGGTACTTTACCGACAGCAGATAACTCTCGACAACCCTGGAGGCAGAAAATCCACAATATTGATAAAATTAGGAATCTTTAATAACAGAAAATTCTGTCTTAATCAGTCGTCTTAATCAGACTAGGTATAAGATATATTTTTAATTTTCAAAATAAATATTGTGGATTTTCTACCTACATGGTAGTGGAGGGTTATCTACTGCCGGTAAAGTACCATTCACTAATGATAAAACAGATTCATTAAAAATAATTACTTGTACCATCAACATCTTGCTAAAAATTAGCGTTATTTTTTTAAATTAAAGTTCTCATTCTGATATCTCTGATACCTTAATCAAAAAGCCTTGAAAATGCAATACTACCGGCTCTCTGATTTTCTGAAAATAAGATTTCCAATTAAAAAGAAACATTAGGTTGGAAGAGAATGAAAGCATTTTTTTCTTATATTCGGGAAAAACCTCCTTCTATGAGGAAGAAAAATGCTCATAAAGTGAAAAACAAACACTCGTGAATACATGCACAGTAAGTTGCAGTTGTATCATTCCTGTATAAATGAAAATACCTAGAAGATTAAAAAGATCCTAATTAAAAAAAAGTTCGCATCATTATAAGATAAACTTTTTTTCCCTAAATATTAAAATATTTTTGACTCTTATTTTTGTCATTATATTCAATTAATAAATTCATAGTATAATGTTTTATTTATATTTCTTCTCTGTTAAGAAAATTAGACTTGTCTTCTTTTAAAGTTTTCACCAAAATTTTAATACCGTTCTCTTAAGTTCGCATCCCCTAGAGCAAGCTTTGAATAAATCAGTGAATACTTTTCAGTTAACGACCTCTTTTTCCAGCATTAACAAATAATTTCTCCCAGCGCAGAGAAAATCACGATTATGATTTATTTATTTATTTTCAATGAAGCAAATTACGAAATTATTTCAATGATTTGCGGAACTCTGCATCGGAGTACGTGCACCAGGGCTTCGATTATGATTAGCGATTTCGTAAATAGCGGGTATAGTGAGCAAAAGGGGTAAGTAACAGTCAATGGGAAAATGCTCGCAATAAAAGCAGCATTAATAATGTAGAACGGAACGTTCGATATTAAAAGTGTTTTATTATGTCGTATTTTATTATTCCAAAATTAAACATAGAAAAAAAGATAAAAGACGCCTTAAAGTTTTGCATAAAAGTGACGCAGGGGGAAAATTGTTTTGTGTAAATTCCATCCCGAACGTCAAAATGTATAATAAATTACGCGGACAAATTGATTTTCAGAAAACAATTATTTTTTTATTTTAACTTCTTTCTTTTTAAATGAGAGCTAATAAAATTTCGAATCGAATTATAATATCCAATTTTTAAATTTTTCTTTATTTAATATAAAAAAAATAATTTTGACTATTGAATTAAAGCGGTTAAAAAAATGTTTTGCTTCAATCAAAAATATCTATAAAAATAAAAGCAACTATCAAGAAAAGATTTCCAAAAGAAATTCAAAAGTTACAAAATTTAATGAATTTGTTATAAACATATAAGTAAATAAAACTGGTTTTGTGGGGATTGGCGGCGATCTGTCACTTGATTCGCACTACATTGGAGGAACTTATAGACAAAAAGAGTTTATTATTTAAATTAATAAAAGTTAATAAATGATTTGTTATTTCGAAAGCAATGTTTGTGAATGAATATTCACATCAGGTATTTATGATAGAATAAATATAGTTTTCTTCGATGTAAGCGATCATACAGGGTGGACACGCTGGGGCTTACATACATGGCGAACTTGATTGCTTATCGAATTGCACAACAGCAGGGAAGAAGCCATTGTACAGGGGCATTTTCATATCTCGCGCTTTTAAAGTTGCATTCGGGTCGGCCATTCGGTCAAGTCCGTGCTTCTTTGGATCAAGTTTATCATAGGTTCCGTTCGAAACTTCAAATAGATACAAGTGTAAAAAAATATAGGTTATGTTACGTAGTAATTACAAATAATAAAAGGGTTTCTTTAATAATGAAGTGAGACTTGTGAATTGATAAGTAAACATCAATTTTCTCCTGTACCATAAAAAAGGTATTTTATGAATAGACAGGATATGTTTTGAATAAAATATTAAATGGAATAACTTACCTACAACTTATAATTACTTACAGACATTTGGGTGAAAAGCTGAATCTGAACATAATCTTGAAATAATGATAGATCGGCCCTCGTCACGTTTATTATACTTTCGATTCATTATTCTTTACCAAAGAAATTTTTTGATATGCATTTCAGCCTAAAATTAATTCTGAGTATTTCTGATGATATAAGTGTATCAAAAAGATATCTCGAGCTTACTTAACTTGCCTGAATTTTCATTAATAGAATATTTAGGGATTTTTTTGTATTTTAGAAAATGTTTTTTCTGGACATAATCTCAAAATTTGGTCTGATCAGCCACTAAAGCAAAGTAGAGACTCTTTGGTGATTGGATTCTATCTGAAATAAATCTAGACACGATATTTTAGGCCAGAATTGATATTCCATTTTTTTAAAGAAATTATTCTATTTTCGAAATTGCTATCTCTGGATCTGATTTCCAAACTGGCATTTGATCAACCACTAAAATAAATTAGAGAGTCGCTGGTTTGAGATTGTATCAGAAATCAATCTGGACATACCTATTTCAGGCCAGAATTGCTATTTCAATTTTTTTTAAAATATGAATATAGGACAACATCAAAGTGAAAAAGTAATAAAATACACTAAAACGAAATTCCGAGTAGATTTTAATTACAGTAAAAGATTTTTATTTTCTGATAAGTTACCAGTAATGTATTAATTTAATATTTAGACTTGATAAAATAGATAATTATAGCAAAATTTCCTCAAAA
Source organism: Belonocnema kinseyi (assembly GCF_010883055.1). Classification (NCBI taxonomy): domain Eukaryota; kingdom Metazoa; phylum Arthropoda; class Insecta; order Hymenoptera; family Cynipidae; genus Belonocnema; species Belonocnema kinseyi. Next base: position 132,640,884 of record NC_046659.1, on the reverse strand, counting down.
ATTGGAATAAAAATTCTGGCCCAAAATATCGCTTCTGCACTTATTTCTGCTACACTCCTATTGTCAACGAGTCTCTCATTTATTTTAGTGGTAGATGAAAGAAAATTTTGAAACACGGTCCAGAGAAAACATTCTCTAAAATAAAAATTCCCAAAAAATCTTATTAATTAAAATTCAGGCAAGTAAATTTTCTTCCGGATATCTTTTTGATATACATATACCATCCAATTGAATTAAAATTAATTTGAGAGGCTGCTCAAATATCAGTTTGGAAATCAGATCCAGAGATAGAAAGTTTGAAAACAGAATGATTTCTAAAAAATGGAATACGAATTCTGGGCTAAATTATTTTGTATAGATAAATTTTTTTAACAATCCTATCACCAAGGAGTCTCTAATTTATTTTAATGATCGATCAAACCAAATTTTCGGATGAGTTCCAAAGAAAACATTTTCTAAAATACAAAAAAATCGTAAATAATTTATTAATTAAAATTCAGACAAGTTAAATTGCCTCGAAGTATCTTTTTGATACACCTATACCATCAGATTGAATTATAATTAATTTTAGGGGATGATGAAATCCCAGTTTGGAAATCAGATCAAGAGATAGAAAGTTCGAAAATAGAATGATATCTAAAAAAAATGGAAGAACAATTCTGGGCTGAAATATCTTGTCTGGATAAATTTCAGATACAATCCTATCACCAACGAGTCTCTATGTTATTTTAGTAGTTGATCAAACCAAATTTTGAGATGATGTCCAGAGAAAACATTTTCTAAAATACAAAAAAAAATCCGTAAATAATTTCTTAATTAAAATTCAGGCAAGTTAAGTTACCGCAAGATATATTTTTGATACACCTATATCATCAGAATGACTCAGAATCGCTGTAAGTAATTGTAGGTAATGTCAATTAAAAATTTTCGCATGTAATATTTTATTCTCTTTATTCAAAACAAATCCTGTCTATTTATAACATACCTTTTTTATGCCGCAAATAAGCGTTAAATACAATTCACTCTTCGCCCCCCTGGCGGACCCAGTGGGCACCAAATTTGGCGACATCTTCACGAGGTAGTTAGGACATCTTCACGACAACTTTACGACATCCTATGTCCATGTCCTTTTGGTGTCTTTACGATATCGTAAAGAGATCGTCAGATCATACGACTTATTTACGATATAGTAAAGACACCTTAACGACATGGGAATAGGATATCGTAAAGTTGTCGTAAAGATGTCATAACGATGTCGTAAGGACGTCGCCAAATTTTATGCCCACTGGGAACTGAAGGAACCGAATGGAGCATCTAAAAAGTACCTGTGAAGACTCCATTCGGTTTCTTTTTAAAAAACTCGGAAAAACAGCAAAATAAACTTTTAAATGGTTGAAATTCGGATTCCACGTTACAATTCCCTACAGAAGATCTCGAAATAATCGCAATAGTTTTTTTTTAGCGGGAGAAAGTTTAAAAAAATATAACACGTATAGCGCCTGTTGACAGCTACACTTCAAAAGCATCGCCTGTATGTATCAGTCAGCAGGTGTTACGTCACTTAGCAGCCATTCCATAATATTATTGGCACAGAAGAAAATTGATGTTTACTTCTCAGTCCACAAGTTTCACTTCGTTAGTAATGAAACACTTTTGTTATTTGTAATTACTACATAACATAAACTAAATTTTTTGATAGTTGTATCCATTTGAAGTTTCGAACACGCGAAAGATGAAAATGCCCCTGTACAATGGCTTCTTCCCTGCTGTTGTGCAATTCGGGTAGCAATAAAGTTCGCCATGTATGTAAACCCCAGCGTGCCCACCCTGTATATTGCTTGAAAATAAAACTTAAGTATCATATTTGGTCACCAAATAAAATTTAATTATTTCTCAAACTACCTTAACTAACAAATGGGCTATTTGGCTATTTGTGGATGTACAAACTTATATTTTTCGCTGAAATTAACTATAGATGACTTATTTCTAGATATTTAAAATCACTTTGATGACTGCAAACAATTTATTTTCGCAAATAAAATTTTTGTATAAATTATTATCATTTTATGTATTTATAAATAAAAGACTGTTTTTTCACGGAATTAGTAGACAGGTATTCAAAAATGATCTTTTGATGTCAATCGATAAAATTTGACAATCATTCAACCAAACTTAAATAACAAATGCATTATTTGTCTATTCTTAAGCATTTAAAGCTGTTTGTTTTTCTGTAATGAACTACTAATACCACATTTAGAACAAAATTATAATTTCTGCTAAAACTATCATAAAGTTTCTAATTAAAACAGCTTTCTTAAAAACAAAAACGAACTTTCCTGTTGACTAATGCCTAATTAAAGCATTTGCTTATCAAATTTATTTTAAAAAATCATAAAATTATCAACCAATTATCAATGTTGCTGAAAGTTTCATGAACTTCTTGACTGGAAGGATTTGCGTTGAAAGAAACGAATTTTTCTGCTAAATAATGCCTGAATCATGCATTTTTAAATTAAGTTTGTTTAAAAGAGTCTCTTAAATAATCAACAAATTATTAATTTTCTTAAATTATCATACAAAATTTCTTGCAATATAACTTAAAAAAGTGTAAAATTTCGTTAAATTGTAGAAAACATTCTTGCAACAAGTAAATTGTCTATAAACATTTTCTTCAATTATTGTTTAATATTTATGGCCTCAACAATTTTCATGTTATTGAAGACCACTGGGAACATTGAGCAGAAAAATTTCTACTTTTTTCGTCGTATTTTTTTATTTATAAAAAAATTAAAAGTGAAGAAAAGCGGGGGGATGTGAAGGATAATTATGAAAGGTGTAGTGAAAAAAGTTAGACTTAATAAAGAGAGCGGGAATACAGAAATGTCAGTACGAAGAAGTAGAGGAAGTAAGGGAAGGTGAAGTACAAGAAGTGGCACAAAATTAAAAAAACGGAAATATGAGTAGTGAGGAGAAAGAAAGGAAATATAGAGAGAGGAAAGGAAGAGAGAAAGTTAGAGGAAATACAGGAAAGAGAATTGAGGAGAAATCAGAGAAAGTGAATTTTGGAAAATAAGGGATAATTATGGGTGACTAAGTACAGAAAGTAAAGGAAAGTTATGGGTGGTAGGGAAAGTGAGGGGAATTGAGGAGAGGGAAAGTGTGAGGTGGGAGAAATGAACAGAAACGACAGTAGGGTAATGTAAGAAGTGGAATGAACTGGAAGTAAGGAAATAAGGATAGGGAAAGTATTAGGCATAAGTAGAAGACGTAAGGGAAGTGACGGGAAGAAAACTAGGGTAGGTGATTAAAAATTAAGAAAGTAGATGATGATTAGTTAAACTCGCGAAAAAAGGGTAAGTCAATATTAACGCGTTGGAAGGAGAAAAGAGAAAATGGGGTGCAGAGAAAACATGAATAGAAAAAGTAGGAGAAATGGGAGGGGCATTGTGTATAAGCCAGGGGAGAAAACTCGGGGAAGGTGTGGGACACAAAATAGGTTATATATTGTAAAGAGAACTGTGGAGTAGAGTATTAGGGCAAGGTGATTAATAGCTGCGGAAGTAAGAAGAAGGGAACTGAACGAGTAAGAAGCTAGGGAAAGGTAGAGAAGGGAGGGAAAGAAATTGTTAAGGTTTAGAGGGGAAGAGTAGGGAAGAGTATAGAAATAAGAGAAACGTAGATTGAGTAATTACGGGAAAGTAAAGTGCGCGAGGTTTGGATGACTTAATAAACATCTTATTAAGCCACGATGCCCCGTTGCTTAGGCGCATGACATCTAATTTGAAAAATTTTGTTTATTAAAAAACTGCAGTTAAACATAAACTTTATTCTCTGAGAAAAATTTGCAGTTTTCTAACCTAATATTTTTAAAGTTTTAAAAATCAACTTCAACGTTTATTTAAACTATTATTCTTCTAACTTAAATGAATCTGTATTTCAATTAAAAATAGTTGCAATAAATCACTATAGATATCATTCCGCAATCCGTGCAAATAGAAATTAACATTGTCGTTCAGGTTAACTCTTCAAATAATAGAAAAAACTTAACCATCCATAGGAAGTTCTGTGTTCCCTTTTCCAGTGAATCGAAGTAAGTAGATCTTTTTTCAGAAAAAATTTAATTTTAACATTTGATTTCAAAATTTAAAAATTGAATTTTCGTCTAGTCAATAATGACGTTAAGTATTTTCTGCTATTTGAAGAGCTAACTTTATCGAAAGTCTTAATTTATATTTTTACTGTTAGTGGAATAATGTTTACTCTGATTGATTGTAACTATCTTTGATGATAATACAGATTCCTTTGAATTTTTCGTATCACAAATGTAATACCTGGCTTAAGGTAGCGCTTATTTCTCAAACAGGATTTTCCTTTCGAACTTTCTAATAGATTAACGGGAAAGCACCCTACCGGCAATCGAAATTTCTGTGGTTCGTCTCCAGATATAGCAAAAAGAGTAGATCTTTTTTAAGACAAAAATTAATTAAATAATTTAATTAATTAATTTTCCATCTAGTCTGAAACGACGTTTAGTATTTTCTGTTATTTGAAACCCGAACTTAATAGATAATATTAATTTCTATTTTCAGGAATTGTGGAATGATATCTACACTGATTGCTAATAACTTTCTCTGATGATAATACAGATTCTTACAAAATTACTCGCATCATGAATGTAACACCTAACTAAAAAAAACTCACCTGACCCGCAATTGGAAGTTCTTTGGTTAGCTTTTCAACGGAGTAAAGAGAGTAGATCTTTTATAAAAAAAAGTAATTTAAAAAATATTATTTTTAAGTCTATCAAATATGAACTTTTTATTTTTTATTGAGCCCAACAAGAAAATCCAACCATTATTTTATCAGCTAATTCTTTTAGGTTGAATAGTCTTCTATTATATTTTTGCTTACGAAATTATATTTTTTGTTTAAAATGTAATTATGAAGTTAAAAGTTTTATTATTTTGATAAAAATTTAACATATTAAAAAAAGTCATCCTTTTTGGTAGAAAATTGAACTATTTGGTAAATAATTGAACTATTTGGTTGAATACTAACTGGTTTGTTGAAAATTTTTTGTTTTTGTATGATATTCGACAATTTAGTTGAAATACATTCTCGTTCTTAACTGCAAAATTTTTTTTGTTTAAAATTACTCAGTCTTGTTTAAGGATTTAACTATGCTATTAAAAATGAGTCTTTTTTTGGTTAAATTTCAATGTTGATTTAAAAAATTTTTTTGTGGACGAAATATCGGCTGTCACATTCTCTGCTATAAATGTAATTTTTTGTTTCGGAAATTTCAGTATTCTATTTTTGGATACAAATTTCTCTTTCTAGTTGAATTCAACTACTTGCATAAAAAATTAACTACCTTTTTAGAATTGTACTTTTTTGGTTGACGATTTATTATTTTAAGTAAAAACTTATCTCTTCAGTGAAAAATTTCACAATTTAAAAAAAAATTTCTCCTTTGTTTGATTGAAAATAATCCTTTTGGGTAAAAATGTAACTGTTGCATTTTCCTTTAAATTATTATCTCATTTAAATTTTGAAAGATACAATGTCAAACCAGTCATATTTTTTCATTTTAAATATCAAAAATTATCGAATACAAAAAGCTGTACATTCAAAGAAATTAATAAAATTTTCGTATCTCTATAAAAATCCATAATATTGTCGAGATAAAAAATTTCTCACCTCAATTTTAGAAATTTTTTATTCCTGCTCTGCCGTATATTCATTAGTGAGAAGTAAATGCTACAATTAAACAGCCAGAAAAATTATAAATAGTGTAAAGTATTATGTTTAATTTTCATTTATTTTATATATTTTCTGTATAAAAGAAACAAAAATTACACGTAATTTTTTGAACTCTGTAGAAAATGACCATATAAAAATAAATAACCTCCTATTATTACCATAACTATTTCTCGTTAAAAATAAAATATACAAAATGCAAATTCAAAGCAATGAATGTTATGAGACTCAAGAAAAATACATTTTTTAAATAATTATATTTTGAATAATTTTTTATGTTACAGATGGAACAACTATATAGAGAAGTTCTTTACACAATTGCAAATAGGGTAGGCGCTAGTACTGGCCCCTATGCCCAATATAAAGAAGATCTTTATAGATATGCTCAAGAAGCTTTTAGTGTACCTCAAGATCAACATAGGCGATTTTTGAATATTGCATCTGAAGAAAAGGTAAAATTAATTTTTAGTAATTTAATTTACTCCCAAATAACAAATACCGTTCAATCTTTTGAATACAAAGTTCATATTTTCTATTCGAAATTATTTTACAATGAGGATTTAACCAATTGTATCTGCAGTTCAGAATTAAAAAGACATGTTGCACTTTGAACGTGTATATCAATAATTGAGGTGACGGATGCAATAAATCGTGAAGCGCTCGAAAATGGGTAGAAGAATGGTCCAGTGGCGACAATCAATCAATAACAAAAAAGTGACCGACACGTAACAAAGAACATATCTTCGTATTAGGCTTGACGCGCCCGACAAATTTTTTAATGAAACTTTTTTATTTAATAATAATTATTCAAGATAAATAATAAAAAAGTAATTTTTCCGACCAAAAATCGATTATTTATAAAACACAACACACGATTATTCGGCCATTTGTTAATAAAAATTCTTGGAATTTGTTTTGTGTATTCGAATATACAGAGTGGACACGCTTGGGTTTACATACATGGCGAGTTAAATGCTACCCGAATTGCAAAGTAGAAGGGGAGGAGCCATTTTACAGGGGTATTTTCATATTTCGCGACTTTAAAGTTGCATTCGGATCGGTCATTCGGCCAAGCCTGTGCATCTTCGGATCAAGTTTATGATAGTTTCCATGGTTGAGTTCGAAACTTCAAACGGTTATGTTCAGATTTACCTGTTTTCCCTAATCGCTGGCAGTAAATGTAGGCAATGTTAATTTAAAGTTTATGCATGTAATATTTCATTCACTTTATTCGAAACATATCCTGTCTATTCATAACATGCCTTTTTTATGCAGTAAAAATAAGCGTTAAACACCACTGACTCTTCGCCCACTGGAAGCACAGATTATTATTACTATTTTATAGTATTTGTCACTTAGCAGCCATTCTATAATGTTATTGGCAAAGAAAAAAATGACGTTTGCTTCTCAGTTCACATGTCTCACTTCATTATTAATTAAACACTTTTATTATTTGTAATACTATATAACATATCCTATATATTTGTTTTGACACTTGTATCCGTTTGAAGTTTCGAACGCAACCATGGAAACTATCATAAACTTGATTCGAAGATGCACGGACTTGACTGAATGGCCGATCTGAATGAAACTTTGAAAGCGCGAAATATTAAAATACCCCTGTATAATAGCTTCTCATCTGCTGTTGTGCAATTCGGGTATCATTCAACTCTCCATGTATGTAAGCCCCAGCGTGTCCACCCTCTATAAGCGATAACAATAAGCAGCGTTGTTTGTTCAAAAAAGCAATATTTTTGTTTTTTTAATAACAAATTAATGCCTAATGAAAACTACGTTTCGTCAACTTCGATCAGTGGTTCGATCATTGAAGAAATATTAGTTTAAATAACTTATTATAAGAAAGTTGTTCACTAGACTTGAAGAAAGTTCTCCTCAAAATTTAAAGAAAATTAATCGAAACTTTTGGAAATAGCAGCGTTTTGAAGTCAACCCACAACGGCAAACACCAACATATCGCTCCAGCGCGGGATGCGTTATTTTTATCTCGCTGCTATTTCTACAATTTTCGAAACATTTTCTTCAAATTTTCAGAAAGACTTTCGCAAAGTCTCGTGAACAATTTTCTCTCGATGAGTTATTTCAACTGACATTTTTTCGAATCCCCACTGGTAGAATTTGGCCAAACGTGGTTTTCGTTCGAAATACATTTGATATTAAACAAAAAAAACACATTAGTTTTTTAAGCAAAGTACGTTGCTTTTATAATCGCTGGTATATTGAGAATAGACCGTACAAATTTTAAGCATTTTTATCAACGTAAAACTCAATACGAACATATATTTTGTTTGACGCTTGGGGGACTTTTTTATCGATAGATTGTCCAGTGTGGACAATACTTCTACCAAAAATATTATAAACGTAGATGCGGTGCGAGCTTAGTTACCCGCCATATATATAGACGGCGCGTCCGGCGAAAAAAGTCACTTTCCCTCTACCCACCGCTCCCCGTAAATAGCACCATCCCATATAGTTTGCCAAGAGCCACTTGGAGCGCTGTAAGCAACTCTCGGCACACCTTCGAGGCGCACTGATGGTAAACTTAGCTTGGACAAGAACCATTTAAATTAAAATTAAATTTCCAACATTTCATAACAAAGTAAAATATCCACGCTTTGTGAGACATGGTTATTTTAATAGATACCAGAGAGAAAATTAAATTTATAATTTATATTTCTGTTTCATATATTTTGTAATATTCCTAAAGTTATTTGATTATTTCCAAATATATCTTTGTTATTTCTCATCTTTTGATATTCTTTTATAAGTAACAATTTATTTACTTCACCATATTATATTTTCATTCTAACAGATAAAACTTTTATTACAATATCTCTACATTGTTCTTTAATATTATTAAGTGTTTATTTTTATATTTGTACAGTTTGCAATTTCTAGAGATATTTTAGTCTATTCGACTAATGAATTTCCCGCATGT
>NC_046659.1:132628167-132632068 GCF_010883055.1 Belonocnema kinseyi | reverse complement strand
AACCCAATACTTCGAAATTTAAAATTCATTAATTTTCATGATATGCATGTCAAATTTCATGAATTAGGAAGATTTATAATTGAGAATTCTTTACTTTTAATTATCAAAATCATGACAATTTATATGAATTCTTATTTTATTTTGTTATTTAATTAAAATTTTGTTAGATTTAAATTAATTAATTTATTTGTTATTTATTTTATTAATACATCATTTAAAATTCAAGAGTTTCTGATTGCAAATATTCTAAATTAAACAGTTTTAAATTGCAGATCGTTAAAATTAAAGAATTTTCCATTGCAAGTCTTCAAAATTGAACTTTTCAAACAAATTTCATATTATACCTTTAAAATATATATCTTGAAAACTAAATAATTTGAAATTCCAAATCTTCAACATTTCAAATCACGGCAGTACTCAGAGTACAGATATTTTTTACATTCTCATCAAAAAAGATATTACATTTATGTAAAATTTTACATCTGGACACGAAATACAGGTTTTTACGAGTGTTTCTGATTTTCCATATGCATGTTTGTTTACGAGTATAATAACTTTTGAAAAAATAATCTATTATAAGATCAAGTTGATTGGCTACTTTGGGTGAAAATTCAAAAAGTTACAGAATTTTCAAAATTTCTGAGACAATTTTTTTCCAGATTTAAAAATTCCGTGTACGAGTATTCGTAATGATTGGAAATCCCAACAATTTACCTCATCGACTTCTTTTGATAAAAAGAATATTACCAGAATTATAGCGTTTTCAACAAATTAAAAAAAAAATACCAAAATGAAAATTGTAAACTAACCAGCACGAGACTTGAAAAAAAAAACTCAAGAGAAGAAAAACGTTGCTTTTTGAGAGCCCTACAAGATTATCATAACAACTTTTCAGATTGTTTTGAATAATCGAAAATTCAAATTTTGACAAATTTTCCAAAAGTTTTCTATCAATTACTTTTTAATACGAAGGGTAGTTTTTGTATTATTCGTAAAAAAACTACATTAAAAATATAAAATATAAGTGTTTGGACAAACGACATAAGCAATGAAAAAAATAAATAGATAAAACTTGTTTACCTTAAAAAGAGCTAATGAATGTGTTATTAATCTAAAATGCTATTAACAATTTTCTGTGTTATTAATGTTACTAATGTCGCAACATTTCGGAAATCTGAACATTTTCTTCGAGACATTCGATAAGCACACATAAGGAGAATACATACATAAAGAATACATAATAAGGAGTAAATGAAAACAAATTCAAGAATTGGATAATTTTTGGATGAAACCAGACATAATCAAGGATGTTCAGAAATCATGAATTAAAATTCACCTATAAAGCACCAAGGTTCAAAATGTAATTCTTTGACTATCGCGATTTTTTTTTACAATTATAAAATGTCATATAAATAAAAAGTTAAACTTTACGTACCAATAAAATAAGTAAGGAAAGAAGATAAACAAAGCAGCCTCGCAGTCCCTTCAATGCATGTTTGTTTTCTTTATTTTGCCCTTTGTTATTTCTCAATTTTTTAATTCATAAAAAATATATTTGTCAATATTTTGGTGTTAATTTAACAAAGATTGTCCAAATGACAAAATTTAATTTAGATTGTGTCAAAATATAAACGCAATAACAAAATTATTATGAACTGAAAAAATTAAAATTTCAAATTGGATAAGCACGAAATTACAATTTCTCTTTTAGATTCAAAGCTAAACTTCAAATGCAAACGCATTTTCTGGTAAAGTTTAGCTTTTCAATTTTCACAACACTCATCCTTGGGAAGGTAAATATAAAAAATAAATACGTTTCCGGTTGGAAGCAAGGTCCAGTAGTACAGCTTAAACTATTTGGAAATTATCTTTTTTGGGCAAAAATTATAAGCCCTTTTTATAAATTATTTTATAAATAGCTGTTTCCTTTATCACGAAATCACAAACAAAAAATCAGATTTTATAATTGTGTTTCTTTTCACTTCTTTCTGCTCCAAAATAGTTATTAGATGGAAGAAAATTGATTCTTACACACAAAAAGTATTTAAAAAACAGTTTTTAAACAACTTGAAAAAAAGTTCAGAGTTTTAAATTGTTCAATATATAATAAAAACGCTATAAACAGAAAATTTTATTCTACTTTTTTATGTTTGACCTAAAACTATTCAATTTTGAAGGCTATAAATTACTAATGTGAAAAATAAGTAAAATATTCTTATAAATTTTTATTTGAAACAGGTTGGAGCTAGAACGGGAATTGACGGGGATTTTCTGAGACTGAGAAAAATAGGCAAATGGCAGTGAATTAATTTTTTGACCGAGAAATTTATGAATTTTTAGAAAAGAAATTGGTCCAAGTTTGGTTTGGTCAGTTTTTTTTTAAATTCCTTAAATTGCTTTTTTCCTATTATATCATTCAGTTTACAGTACGTAATTCGAAAACCTTTCACTTCAGAATTTTCCGTTTAAGTTATAAAATTTAAGCGTACATTTTTCAATTTCGAATTTTAGAATGCAGTTTTGAAGACCTGGAAAATTAAAAATTAGAAGCGTTTTAAATTTATAATTTTAGATAGAAATCGTTTTTAGTATCAATTATAATAATTTAAAGTTTATTTTAAAATATACTTTGTGGAACATGATATTTTTTACGAATGTGTCAGTGAAATTCTGTTCGTATAATATTGTTTGCCAATGCAAAACGTAATCTGGCTTGGAACTGTCGTCTTAACATCTAAAAATCGAAAGAACAATTTCCCTATCACTTGGAATTATAATTCTATAGTTTTGTGATCAATATTATTTATTTATTAAAAATACAATAATCAAATATTTTTATTATAGAAATTTTGTTTTGATGTTTAATTTTTTTAAATTATTGTTTTAATTTAAAATAACAATAATTGAGTAAATATGCGATACAAACATAAATTTAAAACACCTGAGCTTTAAGTGAAACAAAATTTGCAGGATTCAATACGGGCTGATTTAACGCGACTTTTATTTTTTAAAATAATTTCATTTTTGCGAGCGTTCTCTGTAATGTAAAAAAATACAATGCACATTTTCAAATAAATTTTTATCAAAAAATACATTTGTTCAATTATTGTTATTTTGTATTCCAACAATAATTTTTAGAAACTTTAAACATTAAAAAGTTTTTTCTTTATTAAAAATATTTTATTATTCTATTAAAAAAAAATTTTAAACAAACTATTTTTTAATTGTTCAAATTAGAGAGTTGTCTAGCCCGGATATTGTATAATTCGGAAATTTTCTGTCGGCAATTCTCAAATTCGGTAAGATTGTAAATTGTCGAGAATTTTTTTATTCGGGACTTTTATATTTCGACAATGTTATAATTTCGGAATTTTTACAGTGATGTGGGAACTTTATTTTTCCGAACTAGAAAATTCCTGAATTTGAACAATTAAAAAAATTGTTTATTAAATATTATTTATTTATTGAAAATACAATAATCGAATATATATTTCTCGATGAAAAAATTTATTTGAAAATATGCATAGTATTTGAAAAAATATAAAAAATTTGTAAAAAATCGAATTTCTTATTAATAAAAAAAAATAAAAGTAATAAAAATAAATTTGGATATAAATCGTTGTGGAATTGAATCCTGTAAAGTTTGTGCAAAAATGTTATTATGTAAGTACGAAAAAAATTTAGGCAGAAAATTTTTTCTTTCAAAGCGCACGTGTTTTTTAATGTATTTTTTAATACAATTTTTATAAAATTATTATTCAGGTGCCGGAGATTTCATTTTTTGGAATTTTTTATTCCCAATCTTTTAAAACTATTTAAAAAATTTTTCGGAACTTTTAAATGTCTTTAGACTGATTCCCATTTTTCCTAACATTTTTGAAAAATCCTGCACACAAAATTG
>NC_046659.1:132620534-132628067 GCF_010883055.1 Belonocnema kinseyi | reverse complement strand
AAGTCAAGAGGCGAAAAACGCTACTTTTTCAAGGCCCCATGATTATTTTATCAAATTCTCATCCATAATGAGAAGAGTTTTATGCGAAAAATGACTTCTGCGCATTTCATGAAATTTCGACGTTTTGAGGCTTCTTGAATCAGAACAACAAGCTTTTACATCGGTATCTGTCTGTCTCTCTGGCGTCTACGTCGTCGTTGTTATTAATGTTATGGTTGTCTGTATATCGTATAACTTTCGTAAGAATAGTCGGATTGGGTTGTGCTTTGACACATAGATTTTTTATTTTAAGAATTGTATGTAAAAATTGTACTATTTTTATTTTTATAACAAATATTTTTCTTCAATTAAATTGTTGCAATAAAAGTGTTTTGAAGAGATTTCTTTAAAATCTTTCGGGGAATAAAATTAATATTTATAGGTCGACAAAATTTTTTTTTCTTTACCAAATTTAAATTTCGTCTAAATTTTTCCTGTTGTTTTTACTATAGTACAATTTACGTTTGTACCTCGGGCGAAGAAATCCATTCTATTGTTTGACAAATATTCTTTGTAAATCAATATTTTTCACAGAAAATGACTCCAAGTGACCTTAAACTATAATTTTATAAACGTGAAAAAACTACATTTCAATGTTTTCTATGAAAAAAAAATCCCTGAGTGAGAGAACGAAATCGGAAACAATAAGAGTCAATTTACTCAAGAACAAGCTTTTTGAATAAAAATGACCGTGAGTGAACCTTTAATATATATTTGTTAATTTTTAAAAAAATTAGGCGTTATTTTCTTACAAAAAAAAAAATAATTTGTGGGGGGGTGACCAACGATCAAAAAAATAAATAAAACTTGAAGTTGTACGATTTTAATTTGTAACTAAATAATTTGAAAGGTTTCAATCTAAAATAATCGAACACTTTCCATTAAAAAATTCAGATGACATATTTAAATAGCTTTAAATTTAAAATTGTTCAATATACTCAAGACTCCAAATTTTTAATTTTTAAATTGCTGTACTGAAGACTAAATAGCACTTATTCTTTTATTATGAAATCACAACCAAAATTAAAAAAAAAAGTTTTTACAAGAGTTTTAAAAACCTTAAAAAAGTTCAGGGGTTTTAATAGTTCAATATATGTGATAGAACCTCTTTAAATTTGAAATTAGTCTATACTTTTTCAGTTTTGAGCTACAATTATTCCATTTTAGAAGTTATAAATTACAATTGTGAAAAACAAATAAAATCTTTTAATTAATTCATATTTAAAACAAAAAACCTTTGCATAATTCAATCGAAATGCAGCTGCAAACATTTAATTTGAAATGCGTTGAATTCAAGGTATATTTTAAAACGAAAACTGAAAGCAAAGGATCGACTTTCAAAGGAATCGAAAGAAAATTTTAAATTAAAACTTTTTCGCGTTGTAACTATTTCGAATCCCAGAATGTTATTTTTGACCTAACCTATAACTTATAACGAAAATTCTGAAAATTCAAACAGTAAGGCTATATTCTGAAAATGAAGAAATTTTAACGTTAAAATTCAAGTTCTTAAACTGAAGGCCTAAAAATTTGCAAATTTTAAATTAGTGTTGTGTAAATTGTATTGGTATCTTAAAAGAGTATAAATAGTTCTTAATTAGTTTTTAAATTTTCTGAAGTTTACCTTTTTTACATACCTAGATGTAAAAAAGCCTACCAGTGACTGAAATGGATTAGAAAAAAATCGCCAAGATCCAAGAAGACAAATTGAATTTACAGCGAATTTTTAAATTTTTAATTGTGATTATCTTTAACTTTGTGATATCAAAAATTTCCATACAATTTTTCTTTATTAATACCGTAGAAAAAAATTAACGAGATCGAGCGCCCAGATTATAATTAGAGAAAATTTTCTGTAATTCTATGAGGACGGCTGAAATATCCCGAAAAATAAAATTCCCGACTCGGTAAAACTCTCTGTCCCGAAAAATACAATTCCAAAACTAATAAAATTCCTGAACAGTTTATAATATTAACGAATTTGAAAATTCCCAAATAATAAAACTCCCCAAATAAATTTGTTTCTTAATCAGTATTAATTATTTATTAAAAATACGGTAATAAAATATTGTTATCAAATAAATTTTTGTTTAATATTTAAAGTGTTAAAAATTGTTTGAATTTAAAATTAAAATTATAAAAAAAATTTTACAGACAAATTCATATACAAAAACATCCGTTTTTTAATTAACATTTCGATTTTTCGGAAGAACTTTTGTGATTTAAAAAATTCTATATACATTTTCAACCAAAATATCTTATCCAGAAATTTATTTTGTTTTAATTATTGTTATTTTAAATTTAAACATTAATGTTTAAACACTTCAAACATTTAAAAAGTTGTTTCTTTGGTATAAATATTTGATTATTTCAATTTAAAAAAATAATTTGTCAAAGAACAATGTTTTCCATACTTGTTTATCTCGAAATGTCTTTTTATTATACTTTTTAAAAAATTAAAAATATGATTTTTCGAGAACATGTTTCTTATAATTAAAAAAAAGACTGTACCGAAAACCTGGATCAAGCTTCAGATCTGAAAAAATTCAGCGATACATACATGTCAAACTTTTCTAACCTCAAAAAATCTTTCTACTGCTTTACCGTCATATTTTACGAAGAATGAGAAAACAAGAATTCGACTTCGTAGTACGATGAGGGCAGCACCTCGATAGGGCAGAAAATTTGATGTCCTATTTATATAATTCCCCATTCCGACGCCCCGTAACGCATCTACGTTTATAATATCTTTGCTTCTACGCGATTTCGAGCGCTTAGCGAGTTATTGCATCCGTCACCTCAATTATACAATTTGATCAGTATAATTGATTTTTTATTTTTAGCCTCCAATAGTCCTGCTGAATGTTCTTGTGGTGGAAGCAGAAGGCCTGGAAGCAAAGGATGCCAATGGTGAGTTTTCAATTTTTTTTTGTAGAACCGTTTTCTTAATTGTATTTTCTTCATTTCTCTGGTGAGGTATTAGAAATTTATTAAAAGTAAGATTGCTGAAAAGGAATTTCAATTTTTCAACAAGAGATTTGACAAAGTCTTTTAAAACTGAGCCCCTAACCATATTAAAAAGCTGATTACGACTACACGATGGATTCGATTAGCAATTTCAGCTTTGCTTATGAAATGTTTAACGTCAGTTAGTTAGTTGACTGAATGAGTTATTTTTATGATCGTAACAAGAAAAGCTGCGATAATACTTTCAAAATTTGTGGTCCTTTTTTCAAATTGTATTTTTTATGCTTTTACAGTATTTAAAATACAGCAAGGTGTCGTCCTGATAGTACGTAATATTTATTAAGTTGATTTAATTTAATTAAAAAAGTAAAATAATATATAAGAGTAGGGTGGATAAAAAAATGATTCATCAGGAATATCCAGAAATTTTTTTAAAATAAACTTTATTTTGAAAAGGATCTGATCCTTTGCTCTGTAGAAAAGTGGGACGAAATAAAAAATCGAGGTTCAAAATAACTTGTAGCTGAAAATTCTCAATCGATTCAAACTTTTTATTAGAAAAACTCAGCATTAAATGTTGAACAGAATTATGTGGCCTGATTTTTGAACTTTTTGATTCAACTTTTATGTCAATGTGAAGAGTTAAGAAAAATAAATGTCCTAAGCAATGATGACACTGTTTAGTTCATTGTTATAAACAAATCAACTTAACAAATATTCTTTAAGGGCAGAAACAAATCGTTTTTTCTCTTAATTTGTCTTAAATTATATCATCCGTGATGTTTAATGATAGTAAATTATCATCCGATATTTTTTTATTGATTCTATAAACAAATTTTATATACATATATCCAGTATGTACATTTAAAGGCTGAAAGCAATCGCTTTTTGCTTTAAATTTCCTGAAATTATATCGCAAGTGATTTTTGTTGTTGGAAAATTACTATCCGATATTTTTGAATTATTTTATAAACAAATTAATCATTAATATCGGATGATAATTTTCTATTAATAAGCCTCATTGGCGACATAATTGTAGAAAAATTTAAGCCAAAAAGCGTTTTCATTCGGCCTTTATAAGTCCTCACTAATATTTGTTTATATAATTTGTTTATGCAATCTTTAAAAAATACCGAAGAATAATTTCCCGTCATTGAACATCATTGACGACATAATTTGAGGAAAATTATGAGAACCAACTATTTCTTTTTTCCTGTAAATATTCACACTAAGAGTTTGTTTGTATAATTTATTTAGAAAACTAATAAATAATATCGAATGATAATTTTCTCTCATTAAATATAACTGGAGACATAATTTGAGGAAACTCATAGGAAAAGATTTTTTTTTGCCTTTAAATATCCACACTGCGCATTTATTTGTAATTTTAATATAAAAAATTACTTTGCAAATAAACAATTTATAGTGTGGACGATTTCTGTTATTATATGATGATAATACAGATTCTTTCAAAAATGAACAAACCAGTTTGGAATAAAGATTCCATTTTTTTTCCTCTCGGATGAGCCGGATGCATTGGTACAGAAATAGATATTTAATACTTTTTTTTATCATTTCTATTGATCCTCCAATTTTTTCCAAGAATTAAATGTTATACCCTTTTAAAATTATAGTATTTAGTACTTTTTACTTAAAATAACTAATAGATAGATTAAAATCCAGTGATCCACTGTTTTTATAGGTTCAGATGACACCAAAGTTTGCCTAGTGTTTAACAGAAAAAACAATGTGGATGAGAAATTATTACAATCTTTAATTTCCCAACGAGAACATCTTGTTGGACGATTGTATGATCATATGTAATTCTCGATCATTAATTCGAAGATTAAAATTTTACGTCGCAATTTTCAAAATAATTTTAGTCACTGGTAGCTTTGCTGCAAATAATTTCTAATTACATAGTCTAAATTGGCTTTGAAACATGTTGAAACCAGTATAAACTTTTATAAACAGTATAAACACTCGATGAAAAAATAAGAAAAGAGTAAGAGGGTGGTTTTTGTTTGCTAACATTTTCTTCCCCTTTTTTATGATTTTTTAAAACTATTTTCTAACGATCCAGAAAGATCATTGCAGGAACTCTGAATTTGATTTAGGATTTTTTGTGTGTACTGCTTTGCTACATAAAATGTTTCATAAGAATCTAAATTTTTTCGATCCGAAAACAATAACTTTTACATTTTTTTGTTGAATTAATCATGCGTCAAGATTTACGCTTCAAACGAATTTTTCACGGATTATTTCAAAATTTTTTCTAATTGGACGTGTGGTACCTACTGGAGCGTCATCTATTTCTTGTGGGGTCAATGTGGTAACAGTGCCACTTTGCATGTTTATTTTTACACGTCTTCCTTTTTTATTTTCAGTAATATACATTCCAGCAAGGGTATTAAATGTCTCCAATATGGCAAAGATGTCACCATCAGATGTTGAGATAACAATTTGTTCTTCGATTGGCATAGGAACTGGTTTAAAAGTTTTCTTTGGTAATTTCAGTGTAATTTCTCTATGCGCAGGAAAAGCGTATTTTTGAAGTTCGAATATCCGGTGTGGATTCGTGCGACGAATAAGCCGAATCAGTTTCAGTTGATCAAGATTATGTCCAGGTCCGCTATTACAAGGAAGCTTGGTGGGTGGAATTATGCGCTTGATAGGAAGAGGAGGAGGTTTTGAAGAAGAAGAACTTTCGGAAGACCAGTGACGGGAAAGTGGAGACCTGGACCTGAACCTCACAGGAGCAGAAGACCTCCGAGTAGAATCAGAAGTTATGTTACTAGAAACACTAAGAATAGGGCGCCTATTGGATATAGATTTGGACTGTGAACTTAACTCTGCAACAAGAAACAGAAAATTATATTTTTTTAATTGTTCACGGATGACCCCTTATTTTCATCATCAGACGCGGACTAGTGGTGCTAACATTAATCTTATTATTATGAAAATGAGCTAGCTCATTTTTCTTTTAGGTTCGGGATTGATTACAGCTGAATATGACTACGGAATTTTTGTTCAGAGTTAATTTTGTTTTCATAGTTGGTATGCGGATATCCAAGTTTTTTCAACGCAATTAAGTAATCTGAGAAGAGCAATATCCCTATTTCGACATACTGGGCAAAGCCTGGGTTTTCGCCTAGCCATACATGGGCTGGATAACAAATAAGTACATGACAGTTGGATCTACAGCTTAAGGTAGGATCCTAAACAGCGGAACATGCCTAACTACCTGCCTAACTACCTCAGCCATCCACTTTAATGTTGTCAGAGGCTTAAGGTGGTTACTGTCCAAAATGTCGAAGGCATTTTTTGGTTTTAGAGTTGTATTTTATTCAAATATTTTGCACGGCGCTCTTCTGGTATAAATCACCAGTCGTAGACACATTTTTATAATACAATCAAGTGGTCTGATGAGAGCAGCTTGCCTCTACATATTGGACAAAGCCTGGTTTTTTAGCCCATCATTGACGGACTGGGTTGCAGTCCGGTAAACGATGGGAGGACCTACAGCTTAAAGGGGGTTCCGAACCACCAGAACGTCGGTAAAGGTACATAGAAAAATTTCAGAAGAACTGGCTCAGGGATCGAACCCCGGACCTCTGACCAATGCAAATGTTCAAAAATATATTTAATTTGTTATAAACATGTAAGTGATTAAAAATGGTTGCGTTAAAATTGGCGGTGATTCGCCACTTGATTTGCACGAAATTTGGACAATCTATGAACAAAAAGAGATTCTTAGTTTAAAATTTAGTAATTTTTCAAACTATCTGAATTAAGAAATGTAATGTTTGGCTATTTTGAGAGTTACGAACTCGATTTTTTCGATGCAATTAACTGTAAATAAACAACTTCTAAATTTTTAGGAACAGTTTGATAAGAGTAAACAATTTATTATTGGAAATAGCA
This sequence comes from Belonocnema kinseyi, assembly GCF_010883055.1. Classification (NCBI taxonomy): domain Eukaryota; kingdom Metazoa; phylum Arthropoda; class Insecta; order Hymenoptera; family Cynipidae; genus Belonocnema; species Belonocnema kinseyi. Next base: position 132,621,137 of record NC_046659.1, on the reverse strand, counting down.
ATTGTTGAAACAAATTTTTATTATTTGATGTACCTATAATAAAAAAACTATTTTTACTAAATTAACATCCAGTCATTTAGCAACGATTTTTGCCATGAATCGATTAAATTTGCTCAATAAACAAATGTCTTATTTGTCTATTTTTTCAGCATTTCACCTCGTTCTTTTTGTGTCATCAACTGTCAATAACAATTTTTCATAAACTTTTTATGATTGTTTGATAACGATCCATTATTTTTATTTTTATTAAAAAAGTAGTGATAAAATTTTCTTTTGCTAAAGCATTTGTAAACTAATATTATGTTTTCTTGAGAAATACAATTAAAATTACTTTGCTAACATTTCTTGTCATCAGTTGATAAAAATTAATGAATTATTAAAGAAATCTAATTACTACTTGACATTCTTTTTCGGTTAACGCATTAGTACTGATAAAGAGTTATAAATATATAAAATGATAACAATTTTGTTCAAACAATTCTTATCTACAAAAATAAATGGTTAAATGTTATCATAATGTTCTTTAAATATTAAAATTTAGTTATTAACAGTTAATTGTATCGAAACTTGTATGGAAACTTGATTTATTCCACAAAAATACAT
>NC_046659.1:132615169-132620434 GCF_010883055.1 Belonocnema kinseyi | reverse complement strand
ATCAATGTGAGTAATACAAAAAAATGGCATACTTGAAAACTGTTCCGCGGTATGCTGCCGCATAACGCCCGAGTGCGAACGCGAGGACTCCCTCTACAACCGACTCTGTAACTCAATGAATTTCAATTTGTCCATTTTCTTATGAGACATTTTTCATAGTAAAAAAGTCAAGCTTTCTTTTGAGACTATTTAAAAAAATCGTAGATGCCTAAATTGCGAAAAAAGTTAAATAAACGATTGATTTATTGAAAAAATTGTTTAAACAATTTTTTTGTTATAAATAATAAAATAGGATGAAAGCGTGTAAAAAGCACTTTCCAAAACCCTCATAAAAATTTTAAATCGCGTAATTAGAAAGGAAGTTACAGGCGTTTGAAACTACCCCTGCAGGCATTGGGGTTGAAAATTCAACCCCCCCTCACTTGGGGAGGGTTGGTAATCCTGGTCTATAAGTTTGTGGATTAACTACTGTTGGGTAGGCGAACATATTCCCAGAATTTAGAGACAATCGCAAAACATGACTTTTTGAGTTGGTGCAGTTGAGGAATAATGCCCCTTCAGTAGAGTGAGAGATGTACTAGAACGAAAGTCCTTGGACACTAATGGACACGAGTGGAGAACGTTACAAAATGACTTTGTAAAACTCGTCGCCTGGAGTGCTTACTAGAAACATTGATCAGTGACCTGGGTCACATCAGTAATTCCGCATTCGCTTGTTATTTGATCAAACAAAACAGTAAATTCAAATCAATCTGTTTCTTTTTGCAGAGTTAAGTTCACAGTCCGAGTCTGTGTTTGGTAGAGCCGCTCATTCGAGTTGTACAATTGTCACGCCAATCACATAACGAACGGCACCACATCTGTTAAGTGGAATGGCTCAACTAATTTGGGAGAACCATTACCCCGAACAGGCTAAACTGTTTAACCAACATCATAGTCCAGCCATTCTGCACACGCATTGCGTCTGGCACAGTTTCGCGCTCGCGCAGTTTAGAAAAATATAGCTACCACGTTTCGGAGCGACTGTTTTCCGTAAGTTTGGGTTAACCATAGCCCCGAACTTGGAGCAGACGCTACACCAAACAGAAGTGCATCCACTCTCTCAACGCTAGATCAACGGTTTCACCTAACTTCCCTCTGTGCACGATTATTTTCATGATGACTTTGAGCCACGTAAGATCTGCCCGCACGTCAGTCAGCTTCTGGATCACATTATAAACACCTGTTTCATCAGAATTAAATCTTTTAGTTGTAGGGAGATAAGAGAAAAAGGCCCTTGTCCATTAAACGAGGAATCTTTCCGGGTCATTTATTTAACAAACTATTGAATTTTTTAGCATTGTACCTACTAAGTTGAATACTCAACAACACGTCCTATAAGTTTACAATTAATTGCGGAGTGGCTACATCTTAACTCCCGCACCTCCTATTAATGGGCGGTATTAAAGTTTATGCATGCGCAGATTGGAAACTGAACAGCCTTCTCAACTTCTTCCGGTAGTTCTCCTATAACATTACGATTTCTCTAGGTTCTGACAAATGCAGAAAGCTGCATTTTAGGCAAGCAGAATATAGAGTTCCGAATCAACGACCGATACAACGACTCTACTCATTAATTGCCGCGTTTCGGGTTCGTGTTTAGTAGTATAGTACCTGATCATGAGGATATGGGGGTGGAAGGTCGGCCAAAATAATAATTATGATAACTCTCTATTTCTTGTCGCGAAGTTAATTTCACAGTCCGAGTCCTTTTATAATAGTGGGCCTATTCTTGGTGTTCCTAATGCTCGAACTTATGATTCTCCTGACAGGCCTCCTGCACCTACGAGATCCCGCTCCAGGTTTCCTATTGCCCAACATTGTTCTCCCGAAAATTCTACTTTAAAAACTCTTCCTCCTACAATTGCATAATTCGACTAACAAGGCTTCCTTCTGTTTGTGGATCTGGACATAATGTTGATAAGCTTCAACTTATTAGATTTATTCGCCGCCCGAATCCGCACCAAATATTCAAACTTCTAAGATAAACTTTCCCTCTGAATACAGAAGGTGCATTGATATTACCATAGGAAGCTTTTGTACTTGGGCGTCTGCCAACCGAAGAACAAATTATTATGTTGACATACGATAGTGACGTATTTGCCATATTGGAGAATTTCAATGCTCTTTCTGGAATGTATATCATGGATAAGAGAAAAGAAAGACGGCTTAAAATAAACAGGCAAGTGGTAGAGTTACTCTGATAATTCTAGAAGAAATAGATCAGACTCTCTGCGAAATGCTTTTTCTACTAAAGTCAGAACACAAAAAGTGCACATCCCAAAATTAGATTCTGAACGTCCTTCTGTTTGGATTATTAAAATCTAATATAAAATAGCGACAGAAACTAATAAGAAAAAGGTACGGAAATCAAAATCACCCTCTCACTCTTCTCAGTTTCAAGCAGTAAAAATGAATCAGCATTTTTTAATGCATAAACGTTATTTTGGATTTCATGAAAATCAATTTTTATTTTAAATGATACCTTACGAAACATGATATAGTACATACCTGCTATTAATTTGTACGTATCTTTGAAAATTTTATAATTTCAATTCAAAATTACAATTTTAAATTCAAAATGATAAAATAGTTTAATTTCTGAGTTATTGTAAACAAAATTCTACAAGTCCATAAAGCTAAAAATCGGAAATATTTTGTCGGCTTGTAAATTTTCAAATACTAAGCCAGGAGAATTACGAATTTGGTTATGTTAGTTTTTTCAAACGAAGAAAAACATTTTTAATTACAGTGTTTAGGAATAAGCTAAAAACGGGTAAAAATAAATTTGTCTTCTTCCAAAATGAAGGTTCTTTTTTTTACTGAAATAAAATCTTAGGTTTCTTTAAAAAATAAGTTCAGTTTCAAAAAATCGATGTCATGATGACTAGTTTAATATCAATTTAAAAAATTGATTTTACATATTGTCTGAGATGTGAAATGTTGTTTTATCAAAGTTTGGATAGGTTTATTTACGACCACTTTATTTAAAATAATTAATTTTATTCATATTAAGAGATTTATATAAATATTTAAAAAACATTTTATTTTAGAAAGGCCTCAAAAAAATCATTTAGAATTAATTATTTAAAAATACAGAATTTTAATCTTCAAAATAATATAAATTATGCATTGAAAACTTAAAACTTTAAAAATAGGAAAGAGCAAAAGTCGTATTGAATACTGAAGAATATTCTATGAATTAAAAAATCTTTCTATTTTTACAAACTAAGCTTGGTTTAGATAAGAACATTTCGTGAATTAGACTGATAACTGCAATAGAAATGTCTAACAAGGACAAGCTTGAGGCATATATAATACTGTTAACGAAATTTTCCTGAATAGAGCGTTCAATTTTTTCTCCTCTGGTAAAAATGAAAAAGCTTTTTACGCAGGTCCTATTATGGTCGGTAATCCTCAATACTATTGGTGAGTATAATAATATAATAATCTTTCTCTACTTGCAAAACATTTTTTCAGGAAGTAATAAATTTTTTTAATTTATTTAATCCTTGAATTCTGAAATCTCTTCAAATTTTTACAAGACCTTGAAACCCTTTGAAATCCTGTCAATTAAGATTAGATTATAAATTTAATCTGCAGCAGAAATGTTGAATAATGTGACTGTCTTTTGTTTCTTAATCTTTCCATGGATTTTCGTATACATTGCATACCGTGGCAAGATTCAATAATATTTTCCGATTCAATGTAAAAATGTTTATATAATTTGGTTCTAAAAGACCTAACACAAAACATGCATATGGTCTAGGCCAATCAAAAAATTATTGCTTGAGGCTTATTCACGAGATAAGATAAGAATTATTGCATATATTATATCGCGTAATTAAGCAGACAATTTATTATTATTACCATTTTTTCTGTAATCATTTTAAATTTGTGCAATAAAATAAAAGGAAAAACTGATTTGTTTTTGTTTGAATCTGAATAATACTTTTCCCACGCAGTATAAACTATACATAATTATTCTTCCGAAAATGAAACCGTTTTTAAGTATACAGGACAAAAACAAAATTTTTGTGTTACATCTTCTCAAATGCCTTAAAGAGTTCTTTGCGACATTGTAAATGGCTTAAATAATTTACAGTATAGAATAAGATTTCTGTCCACACGTGAATGAAAAAAGCTTTTCTTCCCAAGGGAATCCTGGTAAATATAAATAATATTGATTCCATGCACTCCATAGTAAAATAACAGAAGAATCTTTGCAGTATTAGATAGGAGATTGTTAAATAATTTAGTTCTATTAGACTATCTTCTTATAACAAAATTTTAAAAAAATTTGCCTCACAAGTCTAAAACATCTGAATTTTTTAATTCAATGAATTAAAAGCACTACTGAAATGTTTAGAATGTACTGAAAGTAACAAAGGATCAAAACTTGTCGAAATCGTCAGAAATAGAAAACAAAATAAAATCTCGTCAAGATTTCATTTTTTTCACTATCAGAGTTTCAAAAATATTATCAAATTAAATTAATTTAGAAATTAAGATATCTTTCAGCATTACTGTAGGATTTTTGATTTCACAAACCTTGTTGGTTGTACTAACTACTTTAGAATTTTTGAAATTTTCACTTCGAAGAAGTTTTTGGTGCAAAAGGTATAGAGTACGCTTCTTCAAAATTGGAGTCTGTTTTTCAGAAAACAATTAATATTCTATTTTAACTTTTTATAAATACAAGCTTATAAAATATAGTATCCAACTGTCCTGACGAATTTTTAAATTTTTGTTTATTTTTTGTTTGTCAACTAACAAAAATGAAGACCAATATTTTGACTCTCGAAACTTACTTGTTTTTGGAAAATGCTTCGATTCAATTCAAAATATTTGTCTTTATTTTTGTTATTTGACAAACAAAAAATAAACCAAAATTTAAAAGTTCGTCAGGACAGTTGTATATTATATGTTATAAGCTTGTATTTATAAAAAAGTTAAAATAGGATATGAATTGTCTTCTGAAAAACAGACTCAAATTTGGAAGAAGCGTACTCTATACGTTTTGCAGCAAAAGCTTCTTTGATGTGAAAAATTTTAAACATTCTAAAGTAGTTAGTACAACCAACAAGGTTTGTGAAATCAAAAATCCTACAGTAATGCTGAAAGATATCTTAATTTCTAAACTAATTTCATTTTTTTATTGTATTGAATTTCTTATGAAGAAATAAGTGAACGAAAATAGTTTCATTTTATTTTAAAAGCAATTTT
>NC_046659.1:132613712-132615069 GCF_010883055.1 Belonocnema kinseyi | reverse complement strand
ATCGTCACAGCCTTACTAAATCGATCTGCTAATTTTATTGTCATCGCTGCATGCTCTTCTTTGCTACTGAAAAATACGACATTTTCCTTCAAGTTTTCTCTGTCCCATTCAAATCACTCGTAAGCTGTTAAGATATGATTCTCAGCTGAACGTTGCAAGCTGGCTCTTGCAGCAAGACGCTTCAGATTACCTCCGATTCCATCGCATGGTCCTTTTCCATGGGCAGTTGGATGGAAAGTCCAGTCTGCCGGGATGCCAAAATCTTTTTCATGGGACAGAAGGTTCGCATAGTTGTATTTGTTCTTAAAATGCTGTGGTGCTCCATCTGTGACATAATGAAATTTCTTAGGATTGAAACGCTTTTTAAGATAGTCAACAATTAAGCTTTGGTATAAATGCACAGCAACCGTGTCATGGTGTAAGTTGTCTGAAATAATAGCTATGCACCCATGCTTCAATTCGTTCTTCTCTTTATAGTAGATAACTACTGTAAAAATGGACGCCTGATCATTATTCCAATGAGAAGATTTGATCGCATTTTAAAACACGTAAGCATAGTTTTCTGCAAAATCGAACATAATCAAGAAATGTTCAACTAATAATGTGGCTTTGAGGTTCTTCAGGAATGATGCCTGCTGCTTCGCATAAAATTCATGAGACTTTAAATTCAATAGTTTTTCGCAGAGTCGTTCAAGAAAGATGACGGTTTCTGCTACCTCGGTCATTAGATTACTTCTATCCGTTTGTTGCCAAACTTGATATCTTAATTCGTTGACGCAGTTCTCATCCAAAATTGCAGTCAAATGTTCTTTCAGGACTTGAATGCCAGGACAATTTTCACATTCACTAAAATGACAAGCAGGAGTTGGATTACTGCACATTATTACTTTTAAACAGTCATGGTAGTCAGTCAATTCTATACTGGAGTCGACAGTTAGATGCTTAATATCAATAGCATCCAACATCAGTATTCTTCCCAGTTTTCGATTAGGTAAACTCAATATTCCATTTTGCTCAACTAATTTCTGAGCTTTTCGGACTTGCCGTTCAGTTGCACCAAATTCATCCATTAACTTCCTACGACTCCAAGTCTTAGGGGCAAGTGAAAGTAATAACATTTTTTCGTCAGAATCAGTAGTTTCCTTGAATTTATCTCTGATTTGTTGAAGAACTTCAAGGCCCGCTGCGTGATTAGGATCTTTACAGCCTTTACAATTTTCATAATCTTTACATTTTCTTCATTTTGAAGGCTTCCGTAAAAAAACTCTACTAAATTCTTTTCTACAAACATAACATATCCTTGCATTTCTCGTTAATTGAGGAAATTCGGATCTTTGAATTACCGTCACATGTCTCA
>NC_046659.1:132603782-132613612 GCF_010883055.1 Belonocnema kinseyi | reverse complement strand
CAAGCAGAGCAACATAAAAATATCTATTATAAAGTCATCTGAGCTTCGGGTACAGAATGAATAGAAAACAAAATCAACAGAATGCATTCAGCTCATATAAACCAAAACGATTTTCTTTCTTGTACGAAAGAAGTTTCTAGGCAGCCATGTAGGGGTCAAATTCTGAAGCTCGACATTCTTTTCTTAGACCACGTCAGTAACATAGATATTATATGAATACAGGTTCAGTTCGCAGCAGTATAAACGAAGTAGTTTGTATCACAGATCAAGGAAATTACCCGTGTTTTTAGAATAATGTAATTCATAAATTTGTATTAACAATTGAGTAGTTGGATGCAAGAACAGCTTGCTTGTATTTTTAGAAGTCCCTTGTGTTTCTTTTATTTGTCACATAATTTCGTGGAGAACAAATGAAGAGCAAGTGACTTCTGACAATACAAGTAAGCCGTTCTTGAACCCAACCGCTCAATTAATCAATATTTTCGATTAAGTGAATAGTTTTTTCCGATGACTTCATGCAATTTTGGATCAATGTGAGTAATAAAAAAAAATGGCATACTTGAAAACTGTTCCGCGGTATGCTCCCGCATAACGCCTGAGTGCGAGCGCGAGGACTCCCTCTACAACCGGCTCTGTAACTCAATGAATTTCAATTTGTACATTTTCTTATTAGACATTTTTCATAGTAAAAAAGTCAAGCTTTCTTTTGAGACTATTTAAATAAAAGTCGTAGATGCCTAAATTGCGAAGAAAGTTAAATAAACAATTGATTTATTGAAAAAATTGTTTAAACAATTTTTTTGTTATAGATAATAAAATAGAATGAAAGCGTGTAAAAAGCACTTTCCAAAACCCTCATAAAAATTTTAAATCGCGTAATTAGAAAGGAAGTTACAGGCGTTTGAAACTACCCCTGCAGGCATTGGGGTTGAAAATTCACCCCCCCCCCACTTGGGGAGGGTTGGTAATCCTGGTCTATAAGTTTGTGGATTAACTACTGTTGGGTAGGCGAACATATTCCCAGAATTTAGAGACAATCGAAAAACATGACTTTTTGAGTTGGGGCAGTTGAGGAATAATGCCCCTGATACTTTTTATCATGCATTCCTTATAAAATATTTGTCACCACACTATCAGTTCCTGCTATGATTTTTAAGCTTCTTTCATGTTCACACATTTCTTCATACAAGCTGTTATGTTTCTGCGGCTTCTGAAATCTTTTCGTATTTTATTCTCATTCACACATTTCCACAATTATCTTCTTGGTCTGCCTCTGGGTAGGCTACAATTTATTCAGACTTGATGTGCTGGTCAGCTAAGATAGAATCTCTTATTCGTAGACATTATGCATTTGTTAATTATGCCATTAGTCGCTGCTACGCAGATAAAAAGCCTCATTTTTTATCTGAATTCAATACACTTTGAATATAGATAAGCCTGGACTTTTGGACAGTGTGATGGAAAAATATTTCATAAATCAGAATGTTGAATTTGCACGCTCTAAGTATTTCAAATAACGTTGCAAGATTTATATTCCGTCTAGCGAATCTTTTATTACTTTGATGTTAAAACTGTTGTCTTTACAATTTTTTTTGCAACTGAAATTTTTTAAATTTGAGTTTCAAGCATAATTTTTTCAAAATAATAGATTTATTGAGCCAAAAAAAGTAAAGTCGGTTAATGTTAAACGATAATATTTGAAATGCCGCCTTTCTGAATGGATGCCGCAGTCTCGAACTACCCTACCTTCGAAATGTATTTCACAAGTCCTCCTTCATAATAATCAATACATTTTATGGCTTTTGCAACCATTGTTTTGTTTGTATAGAATCGACGGATTAGAAAGTATCAAAGCTGAACGCCTTTCAAAGCTAAAGAAAGTTGATCATAATAAAAATTTGCTAAATTCTTGACAATGAAAAAAATGCACTCTGTTAAGTAAAAAAGTCGAAGCCTTCAATTCTTGTCTGATTTTCAATTTATTTGTAAACTGAAGTGCATTTGATTTAAAAGAAGAAACTTTGTAAACAGACTGAAATTATGAAAAAAACTCTAGTTTATAAACAAACATAACGTTTTTTATATTTTGAAAGTAACATTTATTAATATTCTTCAGAATTAAAAGATTACTGTGAAACCAAAAAAGGCTTGTTAAGTAATAAATTGTCAATTAATTATAAAAGTTATATCAATTTTTAAATCAATGTAATATTTATTTTTATTAAAATTTTGTTTTTCAAAAAACAGTACAGTAGAACCCAATTGCTCAACAATCGCTGACTCAATAGTGTAATTATTCTTCTAGAGATTTACCACCTTGTATATATTTAAAATAGTTTTTCTCTCATGAATTGTATTATCCTTCAGCCTGTTTTTATGAAATATTTATATTCCATAGATCAGTCCATGTAACAAAATTTAGTTCCTGCAACCAGGCATCGTTTGGAAAAAGAAAGCGATTTTTTTATTCGCGCGTCTACCAGATTTTAAATCGGTACCATCAATCACACAGGCCCAGAAAAAAGTTCCTTGATCAATGGGTCAGAGTATGGTATTTGAAAGTATTTCAAAGCATGACACATATCTGCCATTAGACCGTCAGAATTTCCCTCTAGGCATGAAAAATTGCCTAGGAAATTGGCTTTTCTGGGTATAAATTGCTCTTGCTATTGAAAACTCTAAAGATACGAGAATCTTGGGAATGAAGGACTCTAAGGATGAGAACGTAAACAGGGCTCTAACTCCTGCGACGTTTATGTTTGGTGAGTTATGCGTGAGAATGCACACAGGCCTACTGCGCGCACGCATGCGTCGAATTTAAGGTAGCGCGCACTCGCATGCATCTGACTGTTAAATTAGGCAGATTTTCAAGTATATGGACTGACTTAGGACATTCTTAAGCACTCGTATTTTCGGAGCTTGTACCTTTAGAGTTTGAGTAAATCTGATTTTTTTCTCGCTTGCATATAAGTTGAATATAACATACGGACAATAAATCTGAAAGTCTTGTTTTTATATACGCGGTATTCAATGTGTACGAAAATCTGTCGGACAAATTTTTATTCTCATTATTCTAATTTCTTCTTAAATCAAAGATATATTATTTTATTATTATATTCACCAGTAGAATTTAGAATAAGCGCTAATGATAGGACCAGTTTACAAAGATGCATCATTTTTTTATGGGTATTTTTGTATGGGTCAAAAATCAGACCCTTTAGAATGTAAAAGGTTTAGGTCCGCACCCTGATCCTTAAGAACTTGAAGGGTATGGCTCTGGACCCGTATCCTTCAGAATTTGAATGGTCCGAATTCGGACCTATATAATTTAAAACGTCTAGGTGCGAACGCATACTATTAAGAAATTAAAGGACACGGGTTCGGATCCGGACCCTTGAAAATTTTAATGGTTGAGTGCAGACCTGTACTCTTAAGAAATTAAAGGATACGGACTTAGACCCTTAAGAATTTAAAAGGTCCGGGTTCGGACCCGTACCCTCAAGAAATTAAAGGTTACGCGTCTGAACCCGGGTCCTTGACGAACCTTCGAATTCCAGGACCAACTTAAAAGGTTCCTGGAACTATATTAGTAAAATCTACAATTTGTTTGGTGACCAAATCAGAGAGAAGAAAAAGGGACACAAAGTTGGAGTCCAAAACAAAAAAATTCTCAAATTTTGAAAATCCAATTAATTTGGGACGTTTGCATAAAACTTATCGGAAAGAGATTTATAGGGGGACATACAAAAATTTGAGGTCAAAAGTAAAAAAAATTTAATATAATTTTGAAAAAAAAATTTTATTTAGTAGAAGCACTTTGGTCTTTGTAAAATTTTCAAATCGATCCTCTTCTTGAGAAATTCCAGGGTACGGGCCAGACCCAGACCCTTAAGAACTGGAAGGGTACAGGGTCGAGATCGTACCCTTAAGAATTAAAATCGTCCACGTTCGGACTCGAACACTTAATAAATTAAAGGGCCCGGACTCGGACCTAAAACCTTAAGGATTTGAAAGGTCTAGACCCAGACACTTAAGAAATTAAAGGACCAAGCTGGGCCCAGACCTTGAAGGAACCCCTTAATCTCGGCTCTAAGCCAAAAGGTTCCATCCTTGCTTTAACTATAAAGAACGGAGTTGTATTAACTCAGGCGAATTTATTTAAACTGTGTTCCAACGTTTTTGAAACCCACTGTTTCCATCATCAGGGAAACCAGTTTTCAAAAATTATGTCCTAAAAAAGTTGTAAAGAACAATAAACGTATTAAAACTATGAAAATTATAAGAATGTAACAATCACAGTAGGTAATGCACTTAAGAATCAGTTACAAGAGTGATAAACCAGTGGGCACAAAATTTAGCTACGTCTATACGACATCGTTACGACATCGTTACGACAACCTTACGACAACTTTAAGACATCCTATGTCCATGTCGTTTCGGTATCTTTGCGATATCGTAAAGACATCGTCTGATCATTCGACTTGTTTACGATATCGTAAAGACACCTTAACGGCATGGACATAGGATGTCGTAAAGTTGTCTTAAATATGTCGCAACGATGTTTTATAGACGTCGCCAAATTTTGTGTCCATTTGGTAGTAACTTTTGGAGTAAGTGAGTTTTTTTTTAAAGTCCAAGTTAGAATGCCACTCCAAAAGTTACTTATGACTTCCGTAACAAATTCGTAAGTTTATTACCTACCACAACCATTATATTTGTATAATTTTTATATTTTTGATAAGCTGATAGTTTTCAAAACTTCTGTAGAATATGTAAAAAAAACTTAACTAAGAATTCTAATAACATTATGAAAAAGAACTACAATTCTTGTAAATTCTTAACTTGATAAAATAATATAATTAGGCAAATATCAATTAGAAAATCTGAAAAAATTGACGTTATTTACCGTTTTTCTTGTAGATGTGGAAAATGTTATATTGGAAAAACAAGGAGATATCTAGATATGAGACGTAAAGCAGACAAAGATAGTGTCAGATTAAATTATGATAACGTTTTTAATGATCATTCATATACTAATATTAAAAATAATATTCCTCACTTTTTCCTTCGTGATTATACTAAAATTCTATATCAAGAAAGTTATCCCGCAAGAACAGATTTTGCTTAAATCGTTTTTATTAAATCGTTTTTATTAAAAAAGAACCTGGCAATTGCCTCAATAAATTTACAGATCTTGCTTTAAATTTATCCCTACATTTCAAACAATAATAATTTTCTTTTTCTCTCATTAACACAATAAAAATGTATAAATAAATTTCATGATGCTGGCTTATACTTTTTAACATATTTGAAATCTTCATATGTTATATTTAAAAATTTGCGCTCTTTTCTTCCGTTCTATTGTATAATAGGTTAATTAATGCTTGTTTACGGTTACTTTTGGATTAATTCTTATGGGATCAGGATATTTTCCATCCTGCTCTCAGAACAACCACGGTATTGTTTAAATCTTTTGAACTTTTTATTTACCATTTTTAAAATTTTTCTTTTAAATTTTCATTAATTTCATATAAATTACAAATTATAAAAAAAACCCTCGTTGGGCAATTGAAACTATGCTAACTATTGTACTTATTATTGAATCCTATTCTACAATTTTTTTGTTATTTAACTTATTATTAAAATTTTATTCCTTTTTACAGCATAAATCTGAGACATAGTTTGTTTTAATGAATAGAAATTTTCCCTTTAGTTATATTTACAATATTATAACCTGGACTTAAAAAGAAACGTTTATTGTTTCTCCCAATTATTTATCTAAACCTGCATTGTTTGACTCGGCCGTTTAGATTTTATTTTATTTTTTAAGAGTCTAAATGTGTCGTAAAAATTTAAAGTAATTTAAAAATAATTTAAAGATTCAATATTGTATCCGGTGATTTAATAATATTTGCACAGATTTAATAATCAAAATATATTGCGCATTACGTCGGAAATTTGTTTACTTTTCGTGATTCTAACAAAAAATGTTCAAAGTGAAGATATATTATTATATTAACAAATAGAATTAAGGATGACCGCAAGTGATAAGACCAGAGTAGAAAAGATCTTCATTTTTTTCAAATGAGCAAAAGCTAATGGTTGACTTAATAAGGAATTGGGCGAACAATTCTTTTTCTGGTGCTTTATTATAGCGTAAAATACTTTCCATATTTTTATTTTATTAATGTCGTATTACTCGATCTTGTCCTTGTTTGTTATTTGCAATTCACTAATCCTTCTAATTAACAGAATTTATATATCTCAACCATGCGTTATTGATATAAGTAAAACGATTTTTTTTCATTAGCAATGTTTAAAGGTGAATAAAAAATTTGCTACCAGCTATAGCTCGGAGTTTAAAAACATTTATTTTTAATCAGTTTTATTTTCAAGCAGGTATTGACACAAGACTTTTGCTCCGCAACACTGCTCTGAACCAGATTGCTGATCAATCTCTCTAGCGACGACCCTAAGTGTCCCTAGACCCTAAGTCGTCATGTTAGGTTCCCCTCTAGGACCCATTAGTACCCAAGGCCTTTTGTTTTAGGCCTTATTCACTCCATCGACACTATTTTTATAAACTATTTGTCAGCACACTGTTCTGTTCTGGCATACCTCTCTATCTTGCGTTTATGCGCCTATCTAACTCCCTCTCTATCTTTGTATCACTGGCGAACACTTACTTTCAATACTTAAAAAAATTTACAGACAAATTTTTTAAACTCCCATGGGATCTTCTATTTCTAATAATTTAGCTGACTTCATAATGCAAGATTCAGAATTAGAACTTGTTAATAATTTCGATTACCAAATTATTGCAAACTTTCAGTATTTCCATGATTATTCTTAAAAATAAGATTGAACAAACTATTGAAACCTATGATTTAATACATGAAAGATTACAATTCACACATTAAATAGAGAATAATAATACTATTGACTTTGTTAATATTAGCATTATAAAAAATGATGATGGTTCCATTTTTATAAATTAAATACGCAAATGAACTTAATCTGTCGCTTACATAAATTTCTTTTAAAACATCCTTCTCAACAAAAAATTGCTATTATAAAGAACTTAGTGAATACATTTTTTAAAAATAAAAACTTTCATTAAGATAACTTAAAAATTGTAAAGAATTATCATTTTTGAATAATTTTCCACAAAATATTATTGATAAAATATTGAAAGAACTTAAAATCAAAAACTTAATACATAATCCTAATAAAATTATCAAAAAAAAATTCAATCCAAAACGCAATATTACTATTCCTCCTTATGGTAACATTTCAGAGACTATAAAAAGACTTTTAAACTTTATAAAATTAGCACTAATTTTAGTGTATAATCGAGCCTTGATAAAATGATCAAACTAGGTAAATATCAATTAGAAACCTCAGAAAAATGTAACGTAGTTAAATGTTTTACTTTTAGTTGTGGAAAATGTTACTTTGGACAAACAAAAAGACCCTTGAATATTAGACAAAAAAACATCAAGATATTATTAGACTAAATGTTAACCATAGTATTCCTTTTTTTCATGGAACGATATTGTATTTTTATATCAAGAAAGTAATACTACAAAAAGACCCTTTGCTGAAAAAGTTTTTTATAAAAAACATGGCATAATTGCTTTAATAAAATTACTAATTTAGACTATCGTAATAAAACGTACAATTCTATTTTACATTTTTTGGGGGTAAAATTATCACAATATTACTATCGAATAATTTTCTTTCTTTTCAATACAATTAATGTTATATCCATTAAACAAAATTACCTTGCTGTTTTCTACTTTCTTAACAAATTCAGCACGGCATCTAATATTATAGAATAAAATCTGTTTTAAAATTGGCGCCTTTTCTTCTGATTCATTGTATGATAGGTTAATCCATATTCTCGACCGTCACTTTTGGAGTCATTCCTATGAGAGCAGGATGCAATCACATTCTTCACTCATAATAATTGATATTCTATTTTCAAAAATTATAAGTTAAACATATTTTTATATAATTTGTATGTTCATTGAAACAATTTAACAACATAAACAATCTTTTTAGAAGTTTAAATATCACAGCTAAAATTTTTCACTTTTTATGGTTAACCTATTAAGGCCATGTAACCAGTGGAACAGCTGATCAAGTCAGTCCTGAGATGAATATTTGTTTATCCTTATTTAAAAATAATAGTTTAAATAACGAGGAAAAAATTTTCGAAAGGAACTAATAAATATTATAGGACCGTTTGCTTTTACAATTGTTTACCAATTATTGATTAAATTCGCCGGAATTATTTCACATGCATTCATAGAACATAATTAATTTTAATAATATTTAGCTTGATTATTATAAACAATTTCTATAAACAAATTATTTATAAACGAGTTCTTCTCATAGTTGAATTGATTTTTCTGAACAAAAGTGATTCAAAATTGTCTTTAAAGCCATTTATATGCTTTAAGCTTTATCAAACATTAACAATATAGATTGTTTATAACAATGTAGTTGAACAACTCTCCTAATCTGTTGTTTTCTCGTAGAAAAAAATGTTTTTTACTTCAATAATTATTACAGTGATAAACTAACAGTCATTCCAAAATTGGATATGGGACATTAAATAATAATTTGCGTAATTGTTAATAACAATTTCTGTAGCAAACTGTCCATAGCATTAAGGCTGTACTTGCGTTTTTATAAGTCACCTATCTTTAATTTGTTTTATGGAACTTCCTGAAAAATAAATGAGAAACAAGTCAAAATAAGGTGCAATAACGATGAATTGATCAAGAACTCGATGAACTAATAGAACAATTCGAATCTGAAAATGATTCGAGTTCTGAATCGTAATTTATTTATTTTAAGTTTTTTGTAAGAATCTCATTATTATTATAAGTATCAATTTTTTCATTGATTCAATAACACAAATAAGATTATCAGAAAAATGATTAAAGAAAAAATAACTTTTTTCTAAGACCAACCATAGATTGTCACGCATTCTTTTAAAATTGTTATTAACAATTACGCGAATTATTATTTAACGTCCCATATCCAATTTTGAAATCACTGCTAGTTTATTGTCGGATAATTTCAGTGGAAAACCGTCCTTTTTGAATGTAAAGAAAATAAATAATAGTTTTGTTAAAAAAATTGTTTATAACAATAATATAAATTATTCTTTGTTTAATTTCGTTTGTTAGTCACGGCAATAAATGTCACTCTAATAATTATTGAAGAAAAAAACATTTTTTTCTAGGAGGGAACGGCCGATTAGGAGACTTGTTTAACTAAATTGTTATAAACAATCCATTTTGCTTATGTTTGATAAAGCTGTAAGTATATAAATGGCTTTAAAGACAATTGTGAATCACTTTTGTTCAGAAAAATCAATTCAGCTATGAGAAAAACTCGTTTATGAAGAATTTGTATATAGAAATGTTTATAAAAACAATAGTTATTAACTCATGCTAATTTTTTTGTTACAAATTATGACTCTTATGAAAAATATTAGCAACTAGCGTGAAATAAACGGTTTTTTCTATGATAAAAAGGTATTAATAAGAATTTGTTTATAAAAATTGTTTATAATAATTAAGTTAAATATTATTAAAATTAATTGTGTTCTTTGAATGAGTCTGCAATAATTCCGGCTGATAGTGAGTTTCTATCTGTTTTTTTTCTTGAGATAAAAATTCACAAATATAAAATGTTCAATTTTGTCACTATATTTGTTTATACGAGGGTGGATTGATAAGTTTCCGGCCTGACCAAGAAAAACAACGTTTTTAAGAATTTTTTTTTTTTATTTCTCAACATAATCTCCTCCAAGG